>NW_026927784.1:0-32109 GCF_032062105.1 Saccostrea cuccullata
GAAAAAAACCGTTTAATCAAAGGCTGATCCGAGGTCTGGTCCCTTTGGGTGCGCACCCCCCCCCCCCCACACACACACATTTTTTTTATATTTTTTCTTTAAATTTTATTGACTATACTAAAATAAGGAAAATGCCTCATTAATTTTAAGCTTTGAATGTTAATAGCCACATAAAACAAAAGAGAGACAAGTAATTGTTATAGAGCATAGACGTCGGAACAGAATTTTTTTGACAAAAAAGGGAATATGTAGATTTGGGCCTCCTTCATTTCGCCCGTGGGCCATTTAGTGAGTTGTAAACAGTAGCCTATTTTTTTAAAAAAAAATAGAGTAAACAATTTGAATATAAGCATGTTTAATGTTATTGAATTAATGGCGAAGAAATTTGGGGAGTGGGGAAGTTATGATTTATAGCAAATACCTTACCTCCCGAGGAGGTATGTATCAATCAATTTTGCAGTCCTGGAACAATTTTACTTGCAACACCATTTCACTGTTTATATGTCATAATTATTCATACATTAAACACAGAACAGAAACAATTCCTCCTTTTTGAGATTATTCTGATAATAAATTGATAAATTTATTATTTATGTAAAGGCTGGGTAAATATTACAGTATTCCTATTACATATGTTGCCTTTTTAACAGGATGCTTATTTTGTTTGTCAGTAATAGACACCCCCAACCCTAAAGCATACACATGGAAAACGAGGCCACAGACTTGGGCTGACATCCTTGAAAATCACGATTTGATAAATATATAAGGTCATTTACTAAGAATGACCTTTAACAGGATGCTTATTTTGTTTGTCAGTAATAGACACCCCGGCCCAACCCTAAAGCATACACATGGAAAACGAGGCCACAGACTTGGGCTGACATACTTGAAAATCACGATTTGATAAATATATAAGGTCATTTACTAAGAATGTTTTTTTAAAAAGCATAATCTACAGATTGAAATATTAGTACCTCCTCTCTCACCCCCGCGCGCGCTCTCTGGAACATGCTTTTTACATTTTGATATTCAGACTAAATGAAAAATATCAACGTCTGAGCAAAATATACCCATAAAAAGATTCAGTAAACATCTACATCTGACCTGTATTTAGCTATGTTATTGTAGACATAATTTACAAGTTAATCGCTCGCGATCTACCCGATGCGTGATAGGCCTAATGATTATGTTACACACAGAATAAATTGAGTACATGTAAGCCTATGTACTAACTTTAAATAGTAATAATATTATATTTATTTAAATTTTCAGCATTACATTTTTCAAAAATTGATATTTTTTTGAACATCTAGAGTTATTGATCTACAATCATTACGAGTACGAAAAATATTGAAGTTCCCTAAAAACTTTGACGTCATTTTCTGCACATTGTGACGTCACGAGGAAAAAAAATGACGACTTGTCAAATGTTGAAAAAAAAAAACAACAAAGCAAATAGACCTATTCTGGTTATAACCTGGCTACTGTGGAGGGCTTCTGTTAAACAATGGTCCACAACAGAAATGCAGATGTCGAAAACACGGACTAAAGCGAATACATTTCTACTTTTTTTATGTTTTTAATTGAACTAAGAACTAGGCTATTAAAATCTTTTAGCCTACCCTATTTACCACACATAAATAATGTATTTATGCTAAAAGGATTTATGGTTGTGTGTACATAATTTACAGTAACTTTTTTATGAAAGATTTAATCCTTGCAGTGCGAGGTTATAATAACCTGGAAATTATATAGAGGTAAATTTGCCTTCTGCATGCGCCAGCTGAGCAATCGAGAAACATTAATTTTACACATGGGGCGCATTCCTCTCGGAGAAAAAAACTTGTTGAAAAATACGCGTAAGATACCAATGTTTCATTTTATACTTGAATTTTTTTCCGAGA
The DNA here is from genome assembly GCF_032062105.1 of Saccostrea cuccullata. Classification (NCBI taxonomy): domain Eukaryota; kingdom Metazoa; phylum Mollusca; class Bivalvia; order Ostreida; family Ostreidae; genus Saccostrea; species Saccostrea cuccullata. Next base: position 1,905 of record NW_026927784.1, read on the forward strand.
GGAATGCGCCCCACTTGAAATTTTAAAGTGAATATGTAAACTCGGTGAAAAATTCCGGAAAAGTCAAAACCTATATAGGTTTTAGCCGTTACGATGCAAAAGTCAACGTCCGGTTTGACTAAACTTATCCACCCCTGCATTGGAGAGGTCAAGTAGATACGGAAACCACAAAAAGATTTGAAAAAAACGATGATTTATTTTTTAAGAAATCCACAGGCCGTATATTGTACTTTCTGACTTTTGTTCTTTTACAATTATAATATTCAATTCAATATGCCAGTTTCGAGATTGTAACTCTCCTTCGATAGAGGCGCAAAAAGTATCCATTTCGGCAGGGAGGTGGGACAGGTTGTTTCTGTACACAAACGTGCATAAGTAAATGAACGATATTTATGGCTTTTAAAATTTATTAAATGTTATAAAAAGATAATGATATTAAGCAGTGATGCATTTGATGATTTTATCAAGTTCAACTATGCATATTTAAAAATCTACTTTAAATTATAGGTACTTGAAAACGAAAGAAACGTCATAGTCTTAATAAAAAGTAACCGATTTTCTTGATCGTACAACGGTGAACCTTCTTTTTTTTTTTTAAAGTTTGTGGTTTTTTTGAAATTATAATAAAGAAAAGAATCAATGTGTCATTTAGATCGCCTACGTACAATGATCAGATGCATGTGTACCGGTTTTATTAGAGGTCCTAATTTCTTCCCTCGTCTGAAAAGTCTCACATCCACCGACATTTTCTTTTTTGTTACGATTTTTTAACTTTAAAAAATGACTTCTTTAAATTAATTCGGTTATTCTCGAAATGTAGAGTGCATCCTGACAATCATGTAGTATGATAAACCAGTATATCGATGATACAATGTATCCAATATATAAACATCAAATATAGTTGTCCCACCTGTTTGTTTACGCGGCAACGAAACTCCCCTCCTTAATGAAAGAGCGCACCAAGGGAGATAATCTCGAAACTTGCGTATTCACTTTAGACAATTACCATGTCGGCATACAGTCATGAACATGAATAACATAACATAAATTAACACAATTAATACAAGCATATACAAAGTGAGAAATATGAGGTGAACAAAATTGTGTATTTCTCAATATTAATATTCATTTTTGACTTTCTTTTCTGATGTCAAAGCACTTTTTCAAGAAACAACATATCCTTCTAGCAGTTGAAATATTTGTAGGATTGACAATTTTTCTAATGGGGTTATCACTAGTATATGTGTTTACATTAAATATATCATTATAATTGCATCTATATTGATCATACTTTGGACAATAAAGAACAAAATGTTTTTCGTCTTCAACAAACAATTTACATGAGTAACATAAACGTTTTTCTCTAGGAATAGGGGGTTTACAGTATCTACCCGTTTCAATATATAGTGGATGGGCACTGATCCTTAATTTTGTTAATAAAGATCTACAACTTTTCTTCAGGGGTAGTTTTAAATAACTTTGCAGTTTGTATTCATCTTGATTCACAATTTTGCTATAAAATGCTAACTTTCCAGAGTCTGATTTGCTAACTTTTTCCAGTTGTTCATACATCTTGTTTTGGTAATGCTCTTGTAATTTGTTTTTCAAAGTTATGTGAGATATTTCCAAAGAACTAATATTTAATTTTTGTAGTAATGAAGACAGTTTCTTTTGCCAAGATATTTTAGATACAGGATTTTTGTCTTCTTTAAATGCAGATATCACTAAATAATTGTTATAATCATGGTTGCATTCCATTTCCTTCAGTCTCATATAATATTTTAACATACATGTATATTCATAACATAAATAGTACAAAGGAAAACGACCCAACTCACATAAAACAGCAAGATTTGATGCCTTTCTGTGTATCCCTAGTATATCTTTAAATATCAAGTGCTGTGTTTTTTCAAAAGGAAACTGGTCTGAAGACATTAAATCACATTTAAAGTCAGTTATCCATATTTCAGATCCATATGTTATAATTGGTATTATCATTGACTGATATAATTTCAACATAATTTCAGCAGAAAAATTAACATTTGCAGGAAAATTTGATTTAATAATTTAATAATTTCCAGTCTGAACAATATTTTCCTAAAATATCTATACAATTTTGTAGACCAACTTCTGATTCTGATACAAGGACAAGATCATCAGCAAAAAACATATGATTAATTGGCATAGTATCTAGATAAGCAGGATATGTACTACATTCTTGAAATAATTCACAAAATCATCAACAAAAATATTAAAAAGTGTTGGACTGTTATCACCTTGCTTGACTCCTCTATTTGCTTTAAATTTCTCACTCATTTGATTGTCTTTTTTACAAGAATAGTATGTGTTCGAATACATGTCTGAACAGGATATTATTTAATCTCGGAATAATTATTTATCTCGGAATTCAAGTAAATCATAATTTCAGGTGTAGTGCCTATATGTTACCTTAGTTTTTCTCGAAATATCAGTTTCCACTGTAGTAGATGTTGACTAAGTGGGTAAGTGTGTATATGGGTACCAAATATATCTAACTGAAATATGTTGACTAAGTGGGTAAGTGTGTATATGGGTACCAAATAAATTTAATGAAATATTGCAAAGTTGTTGTTTTTAAATATTTTTTTTCATGTTTCTGTTCTCTTTTAATTTCAAATTTTCATTTTTTTTTTTAATTATTTTTTCTGCAATAGTTTGGTATTGTGTAGTGAATCTGATGTTATGCTTTAGGGGTTAGTCAGTTTCCCATGCACAGCATGGACTAACCCATTTGCGCATGCGTTACTCTCGGGGGGTTAGTCAGATTTCCACGCATCGCATAGACTAACCCATCTGCGCATGCCTCAATATTTACTCGCTAATCTCTGCATTTTCCTTCGTATAAGCGGCAATATTAAGTAATCCTTCAAAACGATCCGTCTTTTAATTAAGCTACAATCCCACCGTAATCGCTTAAGTTACTCCCGAGTCCGAAATATCTGTTGAACATAGTCAACAACGCTGTCGAGCTGTCCATGAATGAAGACTTAGAAATACTATCGCAGCAAAGAACAATACATACCGATTCGTATAATCGATGCACACTGCAAACATTTACCATTATTTTTGACAATCGTGACATTTAAATCCAAAGAAATGATCAGAAATAACGCGGCGATGTAAACACTACCAACTTCCAGCAACTTCCTAATGCAGACTACCACTGCTCCACGTCACGCTGTGAAAAATGACGTCATGGGTACATTGTTTTCCCGAACTTTTCCAATCGGCAATCCTCGGCTCCATGTGCGAGTTACGAGTCATCCGAGGAAGTCCGAGTGGAGAGCAAAATGGCGATTGAGCATTCTGCGTAATATAAGGTTTCCTGTCTTTGTTGTTCATCAGACGTACTCTACTTTTTTTGTAAAATGTTCTACTTTAACCAGGCAATTAAATATTACAAGGGGAAAGCGAAACTGGAAAGTCTTCAGTACAAAAATCGGTCTTTAAAATTACAAGATCTATGATCCGCCCACTTGTTTCACCTCTAGTTAAGAGGTGCATATTTAGTGTGCAAATCTTGAGATTGTAAGCTTTGGTGACGTCACGCTCTAAATTGCAGTGACAGGGAAAATGATAGGCATACATAAAAAAAATGCACAGGCATATAACATCGTTTTTGAGAGGATAGAATTTTAACTAACATGAAACTTGATAAAAATAAATAAATAAATAACATTAAAACGAAGAAGAAAAAAAAAAGAATTGCCCAAATTTGAATATCTTGGGAGGTGGGGGGGGGGGGGGGGGTTCAGGTTTTTTCACATTCTTCTGTTCATACACATGCCCATATTTTTACTATAAAAAAGAAAACAAAAAGGTTGTCAGGCTTTGTGTGTGTTACGGGGGGGGGGGGGTAAGGTTTCATGGACATTTTCTATAGACATAGAGTAAAAAGATATGGTTAAGGTATCTTTAAAAAAGTAAAGGAGGCACTGTCTAAAATAAATAATCTGTCCTAGATTGACAATAAAAAAAATAATCTTTCCTTGATTATCTCCCCCACGGTTTTTTTTTTTTCGACTTTAATTTTGTTATTTTCATTTATTCATTTATTTTATTATTTTTTAATATATATATTTTTTGCTTGTCAGACTCTTTCGTTGAAGAAGGAAATAAATAATATGTCCTAATCTTATTAGAAATCGATAATCTGTAAAAGAATTATATGTAATATGACTCGGAAAAATTTGTTACCCCACCCCCTTCAGAATCACATGGTCGTCCCCATACAGTATCCGCGCAAATCTTCAAATTTCTCATCGATGTGTGTTTAGTACCAGCATCTTGATGTAATGTAAATACTAGTAGATATAGAAAGAATCATTTATTGTAGTTTGTAGCTGGTGTTCTGTGTGTCTAATGCATGAATGTTTCATTGCTATATAATGTAGTCACATATCTTTAATGTAGTCACATATCTTTAATTTAGTCACATATCTTTTTATCCTAACACATTGCACGCTTGCTTGCTATAGTAGCATATGCACCCTTTGATCCTTAATCACCCTCTGCTGTGTGCTAGCTAGCTTGTAATACAACTGCATGGTGAACGGTTTTGTGCATCACTGCATGGGTCATTAACCAGTCACTTTCAGCACAGAAAAACTGGGGGTTCTAGCTAGTGCTACGCCAAAAACGTAATACTGAATACAGAGTTATTTACCCTGTTTTAAATCATGGGCGTCCGGAAGGTTGGAGGGGGTGGGGGGCACTTGGCATAATTTTTTTTTGCCCTTGACGCCTGTATCCAGTACGCTTAACACTAAGTTAATGATACGTGTCCTCAAACAAAGTGTGCTCACATTGAGGTACATGGTTCCACTTGATTGTGTTTAATTTAAGAGAATTATTGTCTGCATTTCAATGACTTTTATAAAATAGAAATAGAAATAAAATGCAAAAACTGCTTAATAAGCAAATTAACTGACTGTTTATACGGGGTAAAAGATTGAAAATATTAAAGTGTGTCAATAGGTGGATTCGAACCCACAGGTACTTCTGGACAGGACCATCCCCCCTCCTTCCGATATTCAGCCCGGGGCTTATTGGACATATTATTCAAAAATTATATTTATTACTTTTATTAATCGTGAAAATATGAAAAAATCCTCAAAACCCCAAAACAATCGCTCCACAAATAAATACCCTTATAATGTTTAGTTGTTTAGGGGTTTCGAGGATTTTTTTTATATTGTACACATGATGAATAAGTGTAATAAATATAATTTTTGAAAAAAAAATGTCCAAAAAGCCCCGGGGTTGAATATCGGGGGGGGGGGGGGGTTCCTGTCCACAAGTACATGTGTTCGAACCATAACACTAATGGTCGGTTGCGTATCTATGGCTCAGATAAGTACAGCTCAGTCGTTGATCCGTGGATCAAGTAGACCGGGTTTATATCTGGATTTTTAATATAAAATGAAATGAAAAAATACATGTATTAAACATTATAGGAAAACACAAACATTCATATAAGCTATGTTTTCTACAGTGTTTTAAATAGCGGCAAAATTATAGGGACCCCTACCCCACCCCCCGGTTCCTACGGCCATTTTGATAGTCTGCATAATAAAAGTAAAATAAACTTTATTTCTTTGGAATTCGGCGTTTTAAAAAATTATTGAAAATTGAAATTTGTAATTTGATTTAGATTTGATATATGAGAAAGTTTCTATAAAAATTCTTGCTTAAAAAGTACATTGAAGAGTTGAGCCAAAAAAAAAAAATCCTAAAATGGCCATAAAAATTCTTTGAAATAACCTTTTTAATACGGCGAAAATCGCTTTAAGAATAGATGAAACATGGGATGTTGTAAACAGTGAGAACAAAGTAACGGATTCATTATTAATAAACCAAGAAGAATTGCTTTTAAGCAGAAACAAAAGAAAAGAACAGCCAAATCCTCGACGAGCCACCCGAGGAGCTCCGAGATGAAAAATATAACTCTATTCAAGTTTTTTGTAGAATGATTGAAATCAATTTTTATTGATAAATAATGTCAAAATATTTCAATAATTATTAGTATATGCATTGAGTTTTTTTTCGGACCTTCAACTGAACTGAATTTTATTTTACGATATTAACTGCTCACGCGCTGTCGCGTGATTCTGGGGACGAAGCTAGTGTATTTTGAATTAATGAATTGCAAAGGCCAGGCTAGACCGGGTCATACCAGAAACTTCTCCCGATCTTTTAAAATGAAAATATGAATTAATATCTTGTAAAGAAAATCACTTTTCAATAAAGAAATATCTTTAGTAAGCGCAGTATTTGACACCAGAATAACTAAAAAAAATACTCAGTATTCCTTAGGCAAAAAGAAAAAGAAACGTGCGATATCGTCTTGATATTTTCAATTTTACAGCGAATACACCTAGAATTTAAAGATGTAGCACTGTTTTTGAAAAGGGGGAGGCCGGAGAAAACAAAAATAGACAAACCAAAAAAAAACAAAACTTGAAACTCGAAAACTCTATTGGGTAAAAGGTGTGATTCAACTTCTTTAATTAAGTACCAAATTTTACCCATACACCAAAGTACATGACCCTTATATGACTACACTGCAACAAAAAGTGAGAGGGGATGGGGGCAACTAGTCTTTTGTTGAACATGTTTAGAAAAATGGTGGTCACCCCCTCCCTGGTCTCCAACTGAAAAGTCTGGGTATATAGGGATGATTCTCTCAAGAATTTTTCATTCCTATGGAAAGGCCATCTCTTGCCGACAGAGAGCTGCAAATTTTGTCTTAAATACTCGGCAGTCACATATAGGGCTAGCTGCAGATCTGTAGCTCTCCGAAAAAAATAATTTGACAGACCGGAGAGCTACAGTGCCACCCACTGAAAAAAAACTGTATATTTATTGCGCACAAAAGTTGCGCTAGTTTCTGGATTTATTCCTCCAAATTCTTACCTCAATTGCGAAAAAGCTAAATTTCAAAATATTCCTTACTCTTCTATCAATTATTAAGTACTTTCGTACTTGACATCTACACGAAGCGCATTTGGGCCGAATTATCTTACAAACCAAAATGAAAGTATAAACAAACGAAATTTTCGATGATCTTGATTTCAGGGCCAGGAGGGCTACATATAACAACAACAAGAAAACATTCATGTAACCATCAATTGTCGCCCGAGAAATAAATAAAGAAAACAATGGAAATTGGTCTTGATCATCAAACCGCTTCGATATGTGTGAAAAAGGCATACGTCTAAATGATGGAGACGATAGCCGAGAATATTTTGAAAACTTATAGTCGGATAAAAATCGAACAAAAACGATACCCTTTCAAACTTTATCAGTTCTTCAAGTAAATGTTGGCTGCATAAAATATACATCGAAACCAGACATACATCAGCTTTTCAAGAATGCATTTCACTTGAAGAAAAGAAACACGAACTGTGTAAAGTACGTTTTTATGCGAAAGGTAAAATTCGATGTTCTAAAAAAAAAAGGGGGACCAGTCATTTTTTCGATAGTAAATGATAAGCAACTTTATATATTAAATCTGAAATACTTACATATTTTTACAGATTCATTTATGGAAGTAAATATACTGTGTATCTCGTAATTTATAAAGGGAAAGAAAATTCTGATTAATATTCTTTTTAATGTTCAGAAAACCTTTAATTCTGAAAATGGTAACTTCTCCCACCTCAATCCCAATATACCAATACTTAAACGAATATGTATAGAGCAGCCCGGTCCTCCAGGCTGCAATAAGGCATGTTTTGTTGTGAAAACAGTGAAAGATACATGGTTAGTAATATTTTGATATTATAGTTTAAAAACATGGAGAAATAAATCGATAAACTACGCACTTTTTTGTGCGCAATAAATACATGTATACGGTTTTTTTTTCAATAGGTGGCACTGTAGCTCTCCGGTCTATCAATATATATTTCGTAGAGCTACAGATCTGTAGGTAATAGGTCATTGAACAGCGAGGGATCTTTTTCGTGCCAGCAACTACTGCATGCAGCATGGGGCCTCCGAGGCTCGGATTCGAACCCGCGACGTAAGGATCAACTCTTTTTCTGAATTTTCTTCTCCGGTACTTTTTTTGTCCGCGAGTGTTCTTGTAAACTAGGTGAAACCTTTTTAGGGTCACTAGGTATGTAATGTAGATGTGCGGAACGAGTGCACTTATGGGCCCCGGTAAAATGTGAAAAAATAAACAATCAAATTAAGCAAAATTTGTCATCCCAAATCATAAATTGATGTTTAAACTGTACGATTCAACATGTATGAAATTCACGAATATACAAAGAACAAAACCAGAGAATGTGACAGGGGTCAGCCAACATTTTTGATTTTCGAGAATGGTAATTCATTTCAAAGCTTTAGTATACCATAAACCTAACGTTGTGCAAATGATAAAAGACGCATAATACATTTATAAAACTTGTGTGAAGGTAGGAAATTTCTACACAATTAGGCTGGTACTTAGAATATTAAAAATGTACAAAAAATACAATGTTTTTTTTTAATAGCAAATGAGAGCTATTTACCTGTATGACCTATGTTGAACCCTAGTGTGGAATAAATTATTTAAAATACTTATAGTCACGTGAGTTCTACCCAGGTAAACATTCCTCAAAGGTGCTCACCGTAAAACATCGGCGGGTGTTGTATCATTTAGTCAAAGTCGTGCCGCTTAGAAATATTTGTATGTATTTGTTTTTAAGAACACAGGATGGTAAAGAGAGTTAAGTGTCATTCATAGAAGTGTCAAACTTTTTAAAAATCCATGCAAGACAATAAAACGGGTATTGGCCATCTAAACACTTCTTTTTAATTTCAAATTCAATGGAACTATTATCGTATTTCTTTTAATGCAATGAGAACAAAAAATTATGATAGGTAACACTGTTATTACCTTAGAAATCTGTAGGTAACACTGTTATTACCTTAGAAATCTGTCTCGAAGTGGGGAACCCCCGTTTGTTTACAACTTTTGTTTCTTACCTTGTGTATTTTTATTATACCGAATAGGGCCATTCTTTAAACGTGAGAAAAAGTACAATCTGCTTGCATATAACGACATATAGATGTGCTTGACGGGGGAAATTTATATTTTCGAGGTTTTATTCACTCTTACATTTTTTTCATTAAAAAAAGGGGGGGATTATCGATCCTGTGCACAAAAAGGCGTTCGATTTGCTTTATATTTTTCATAATGTTGAAAGTATATGCATCTTCCTCATGTTCTTTCCCAACACAACAGAATTGTAAAGTATCAGAATTCGGGAATTTATAATAATTCCACATCAATTTTCAAAGTGCGTTGCCACATAGCTGCAGAACTGTAGCTCTCCGATTTTTTTTTTTTTTTTGACAGACCGGAGAGCTACAGTGCCATCCATTGAAAAAACTGTATATTCATTGCGCACAAAAAAGTGCACTGTTTCTCGATTTATTTCTCTATGTTTTAAAAACTGTCATCTCAAAATAGTAACCATCCTTACATATTCTTTCACTGGTTCCACAACAAAACATTCCTTATAATTGGCCCTGAAATTGAAATCATCGAAAATTTCACCTATTCATACTGCAATTTTGGTTTGCAAGATAATTCGGCTCAACACGCTTCGTACAGATGTAAACTACGAGAGTACGTGATAGAGGTGTAAGGACTTTTTTGAAATCTAGCTTTTTTGCAATTGAGATAAGAATTTGGAAGAATTAATACAGAACTGAGGGGTACCTGTAAAGTGCGAAACGAAATAGAAACGAAACGAACTGAAACGAAACGAAATCTACCGAAACGAAACAAAATCAAGACGAAATCAAAACGAAACCTGCCGAAACGAAACGAAACAAAACTATCAAAATGATTTTTTTTTAAATCAAGGTATGTACTAGTATATAATTATATATGTGTAACTAACTGCATGTGGACTTTTTATTTTACTTCAAATAAAATTTATTTAGTTCATGCAGTAGTCTTGTTAATATAAAATTTAATTACCGATAAATTATGCTCCCTTCTCGTTCTAATGATTTATTTACACGTTTGCCAGCTGCAAATATGCAACAGCGTACTGCATGTATAATTTCAATATGTGCAGTATTTTCTATTTTTTATGTCTTACTCTTATTTTCAGCCCTCGTTTATCTAAATACAACATATCTATCAAAATTGGCGTGTTACATGTAAAGGCTCGTTTATGTACGGGTCGGAATAAAGTCACAGTACTGTTGTATTGCGAATATCTTAAAACATAGGATAAACCAGAGATTTCCGAGTATTTAGTATTCAATTCCGAAACAATTTAACTGACACGAAAAAAATCTCTCGAAGCGAACGATGTCATTTTTAAGAAGGTAAATTATTTGGTGTTATATTTAAAAAATATGACATAAACGTCGGATGCGGGGGAGGGTGAGCCCCCCCCTTTCTTTTTTTGGCAAAGATATATATTTTACAGGCATTGAAAATTTGGGTTTACCTTTTTGGTTTGGTCAAGCCCCCCCCCCCCCTCCCCTACTTTCAATTTCCTCCCAACGCCTATGAATGAACTTAATTAAAGCGAAACAATTGTCTGTGGTGTTTGAACTTTATAAATTTCATATGAAGTAAAAATAAACCATATGCAGTTACACATGATCTATAACTATATGTACATATATATACCATGATTTGAAAAACATTCTGAAAGTTTTGTTTCGTTTCGTTTCAGTAGGTTTAGTTTCGTTTCGTTTCGGTAGGTTTCGTTTTGTTTCGGTAGATTTCGTTTCGTTTCGGTAGATTTCGTTTCGTTTCGGCAGATTTCGTTTCGTTTCATTTCGTTTCGTTTCGTTTCTATTTCATTTCGCACTTTACAGGTACCCCAGAACTGAGCGCACTTTTTTGTACGCAATAAATATACAGTTTTTTCAATGGGTGGCACTGTAGCTCTCCTGTCTGTCATTCGGAGAGCTACAGTTCTGCAGCTAGTTGCCACACAGCACACATGTTAGGCATAGTCTAAAGCAAAGACCGCGTTATACAGTTTACAAGTATACTAGTAAACAATTTCACTTTCTCTATTTAAACAGGATTTGTTGAATATAATTGAAAATGTCGTGTATGTATATATACATTTCCAAATGAAAATTTCCAAATGATTAAATCACCAATTATTATCAGACAGAATATTACGAGATTTTGCTCCAACAGACAAGGATAAAGTGCGTTTTACAGTATGCCAAGCCTTTTACATCTCGCACAAAAGAGGAGAAATGTAGTGGTGGATCTAAACGGAATTTGGGGGGGTTAACATCCTCTGAGAGCAAACAAAGAACCCTACATATTTTTTGCGTTTTTATTAAAGTAAAGCTATATATCTCTATGGTTAAGAAAATTTTAAACTTTAGTTTTAATCTTTAAACGTAAAAACTACTTTAAAAACATCAAACTTCCGACAGAGTGGATTGTACCAAACTATGCACGGAGACGTAGAGGACTATGCAGTAGTTTGTTTATACATGTTGTAATGTACATGTATTGAAGAAAACACTGTAATGGCACATGCAAATTTTCAATGTCACAGGATAAATGTGAGATATTTTAATAACAGATCAAGCATTCTAGTTTCTAATTGCTTCTTTGAAAGGACCAGTGGGTTTGCGGCCGATTTTTGACGATTGCGTCAATATATGTTTTTTGTCTATACATTTTGTAGCACTAGCTAGAACCCCCAGTATCCATAGTGCTTCGATTGACTGGTTAGTGACCCATACGCATAAGCACAAAAGCGCACACCATGCAGTTATGTTACAAAGCTAGCTAGCATACTACAGAGGGTGTTTAAGGATCAGAGGGTGCATACACTACATATAAAGACAATCACAGTGCAATATTAATATGAATTAATATGAAGGAGATTATATGAGAGAGAGAGAGAGAGAGAGAGAGAGAGTCGGAAGCAGCTATGCTTAATTATTTTGCTACCAACGCTCATATCAGAGTATGCAGGATTAGGCATAGCATAAGATACAGTGACAGAGTTACAGTACAAGTATATAAAGCATGCACACTACAGCTATACACAGAATCATTTACAAACACAACAACACTGTCATAGTATACCCGAGTTGGAATACCATGACGTCGCGTACGATATCTTTGACACGTGGCATAAGAAAATTCATCTGTAAATAACTAAAATATCATAATTAAAATATATTTTAGACGTTTTTTGTTAGTAAAATTATAGCTACATATATGGCGATGTCATCATTTTCTGATGTTCCAGCGTTATATAAAATGTTCATGCACTTAAAAAAATATTAAAGTAATAAATCTTATATATCGAAAAAATTGGTACATGAATGTGTATAATTTGTATCCAAAATGGATGTCATAAATAATTGAAATGCTCGGTGGACGAAATTGACATATCAGCCTTGGAAAATTATGTCAAAGACCGTGACTTCCCGTTTTTTGTAGATTTCGATGGAATGAAACTAGAATTCATCAGTACCATGTCCAACATGGGGGCTGGATCCCCCTTTCAATTTTTTTTTTCATTTTAAATCTGGACTGGAAGCACCTTTTCCTATTTTATAATCTAATATGCACCGACTGGTATCGAAAATGTAACCCTTTTGTTTTCATGAGCCGTTTTTCAATTTTTAAAAATATCACTTCGACCGATAAATAAAAAAATGAGTTCAGTCGAAAATGATATAAATTCCGTGCTACACACTGATAAAATTTCTGGTACAGTTATAATGTACACGTATCGCGGTTCCAACACATCGAATACTGGTATAATATAATTTACACAATATCCATTAAGCAGGTTAAATATAGAAAAGTTGCTGAATATTGCATTATAAGCAATTATTACCCATAAAAATATTAAACGACACACAATTATAAATAACTGAAAAGAATCATTTAGTTGAATTGCGATTTTTTTTTTAATTTTCTCAGTTTCTGATGTTCTGACATGCAAGTAAACGTTATAATTATACACACCGTAATTAAAAAAAAAATCTGCCAGCCCCCTTTCAGAATCAAATCCACTTACGGAGAAGGGGGGGGGGGTCAGTCTTCTAAAGAAAAATACATGTAAATCAGGAAAGCAGGTAAGGCAACAGACCTGCAAAATTAGCTTATTTATAAACAAAATGTATCCTTTTTATGATTTGATATTACTAGTCTAAATCATTTAAATATACACTGCATCAGGCTGAGGGGTTTGTGGGGGAATGCCTCCTTTCCTTTTTTCCAACTGAGATATAACCATATTTTTTTACTATAGAAAAAATATCTATCGAAACCTCCCCCCCCCCCCTTCAACACACACAAATCCTGACAAGCTTTTTACTTTCTTTTTTAATAGTCAAAATGTGTATGATCGAACAGAAGAATGTGAAAAAACCTTAACCCCCCCCCCCCCCCCCCCCCGATTTTCAAATTTGGGCAATTCTTTTTTCTTTTCGTTTTAATGTTATTTATTTATTTATTTTTATCAAGTTTCATGTTAATTAAAATTCTATCCTCTCCTATCATTTCCCTGTCACTGCAATTTAGAGCGTGACGTCACCAAAGCTTACAATCTCAAGATTTGCACACTAAATATGCACCTCTTAACTAGAGGTGAAACAAGTGGGCGGATCATAGATCTTGTAATTTTAAAGACCGATTTTTGTACTGAAGACTTTCCAGTTTCGCTTTCCCCTTGTAATATTTAATTGCCTGGTTAAAGTAGAACATTTTACAAAAAAAGTAGAGTACGTCTGATGAACAACAAAGACAGGAAACCTTATATTACGCAGAATGCTCAATCGCCATTTTGCTCTCCACTCGGACTTCCTCGGTTGACTCGTAACTCGCACATGGAGCCGAGGATTGCCGATTGGAAAAGTTCGGGAAAACAATGTACCCGTGACGTCATTTTTCACAGCGTGACGTGGAGCAGTGGTAGTCTGCATTAGGAAGTTGGTGGAAGTTGGTAGTGTTTACATCGCCGCGTTATTTCTGATCATTTCTTTGGATTTAAATGTCACGATTGTCAAAAATAATGGTAAATGTTTGCAGTGTGCATCGAGAATACGAATCGGTATGTATTGTTCTTTGCTGCGATAGTATTTCTAAGTCTTCATTCATGGACAGCTCGACAGCGTTGTTGACTATGTTCAACAGATATTTCGGACTCGGGAGTAACTTAAGCGATTACGGTGGGATTGTAGCTTAATTAAAAGACGGATCGTTTTGAAGGATTACTTAATATTGCCGCTTATACGAAGGAAAATGCAAAGATTAGCGAGTAAATATTGAGGCATGCGCAGATGGGTTAGTCTATGCGATGCATGGAAATCTGACTAACCCCCGAGAGTAACGCATGCGCAAATGGGTTAGTCCATGCTGTGCATGGGAAACTGACTAACCCCTAAAGCATAACATCAGATTCACTACACAATACCAAACTATTGCAGAAAAAATAATTTAAAAAAAAAAAAATGAAAATTTGAGATTAAAAGAGAACAGAAACATGAAAAAAAATATTTAAAAACAACAACTTTGCAATATTTCATTAAATTTATTTGGTACCCATATACACACTTACGGAGGTTGACAAAACACGGATAAGTCACGGAATACGGATGCACGGAATACGGAAATAAGTTTACAAAATACGGAGAAATCACGGATAAAGTTTTATGTAATATTTTTTCTGTTATTCGGTAATTATTATCAGTATTTTACTTAGAGTTTACGGAAATCCGTATAGCTTTACTGTATACGTAACAATGGTATCCACGGTGACGTCACAAATAGAGCTAGGATTTGGCGCGAGATGGATGACGATAAAGCTACAGAAGTTCAACCTATAATTTCGAATAGGCACTCTAGCCTAAGTGTTAGAGATGTTGAACATTTAATATTATATTATATAAAGAACATAATTCACAAATGCCGTTTCGCCCAAAAGGTGGCGAAGTTTATGTTTTTCATCCAACAAATGAAATGGAGAACAGAGATTGGGTTGCAGATGGACATAGGTATATTTCAAAGATTTATAATTAATAAATATATAGCTGTAAAACAACTGTTCTTATATTTCTTATTCTATCGATTTTCTCTTCTTTCTATCTCTTATCTTCTTTCTTTCTTTTCTTATACGTAGCTTTTCATGTGAAGGAACCCGGAAAGTGAAAGGGAACTCCGGAGAATTAAAAAAGTATTATTACTATTTGCATATTGCTACGGAGGGGAGAAAACGAATAACAGACAAAAGGTTTAGGAAAGAAGTGTATGTTCCTTTATCGTCGAACTTTAAAAACATTGCCGTGATACACTATCTTGGAGATGCATCTTTCTCAAAACCAAAGGCGCACGGAAATAGTACAAAACAAACAAAAATTTCCGTGAGAATTAAACCCTCCGTGATCAAAAAAATTCAAGAAAATGTAAAGACCAGTGACAAAAGCGCTCACAAAATTTATAAAGAATCAGTTGTCACGGATGAGAAAGCGGAAATCACGGACATGCCAAGAAATGTTCGACAAATTCACTACATAAAAGAAAAAGTCAAATCGGATGAAAGGCCAACAAAAGATGCCTTAATAAACTTACAAGCTATTGCATATGAAGATAAGGGGTTTGTTCATTTCATTGCCACATTTCCAGATTTAATTGCTATTATTGGAATGGAGGAAATGCTAAAAGAACTGAATGACAGTCTCCAAATGAACAGTAAAAATGAACAACTCCTGAGCTATGACACTACCTTCTCTATGGGTGATTTTTATGTTTCAGCTGTTTTGTTTAAACACCAAGCTTTTGAAGAAAAACCCGTTTTGCCTGCCCTCTTCATGGTTCATGAACGTAAATTTCAGTCTCACCATGAGCTTGTCTTCGACATCCTAAGAAAATATTGCAAGACTAACCTGGCTAATATCCCGATAGCAATTGATATGGAACGGGGTATATTGAATGCCATTGAGGCAGAGACAAACCTGAAGATTGTTGGGTGTTGGCGTCATCTCAGGAAAGATATAGAAAGATACACTTTCTCATCTGGTGGAAATAAATCAGATGCAAGTTTTTATGTTGAAGAAATATATAATATTCTTAGAATGCCCAACAAAAAAGCCATTGACCACGAGATTGAATCAAGAAAAGGCAACTGGAGTCAAAGATTTGTTGAATATTTCCAGTCTCATGTTCACTCCAAAATACAGCATTTTGCTCGAGCCTATGTAGAAAAATTTGTTAAAATGCATCCCGAAAATGGTGTAACATCTAATCAAAGTGAGGGTTTTAACTGGTTAATGAAAGACCTCAACAACTGGAAGGAAGGGCCAATAGATGCTGTTGTATTATCTTTTCGATTCTTACAACAATATTATCTTGGTGAAGTGAGACGAGGCAAAGCTGGTGTAGGGAATTTTACTCTTAAATCAGAATACCAACATTTACAGATTTCTCTTGATGAATATAAACAATACTCAGATTCCGTCCGTAACTACAAGTCTATTGTAGAATCAATTAAAAACTCAGAGTTCTGCTTCACGGATGACCGAGAGGAATCTACGGAATCCTCAAACCTGACAAAAATTGCAAAGTCAAAAGAAATTATATTAGGTGACAGGATTTCGTTTGTTCCTAAAATGGGATGTTTTGTTGTAATGGGGTCTACGGGACAATTATATACGGTTCAGGTCTTTCCAAAAGAAAAATGTTCCTGTCTTATTCCCAACAACTGCTGTCATATTATGTCGGTAAAATTATCGCTAAGAATGGATGTTGACACGTCAGAGCCTACAAAATCCGTAAACTTAACAGTTTTACGGAAAAATGCCCGTGGTAAAAAGAAGCCAGGTAGGAAGCAGCCAAGGCCTGGGGATGTTGAATATGAATATCCTGAAGATAGTGCTGGCAAAAAAGCAAAATTTGAAGTAGACGACCATTCCGTGACAGAGGAAACAGCTGATGTCCGTGATGTCCGTGCAAGTGTTGAATCCGTGGGTGTAACAATCACGGATGAATCACTTGGTCGGATTAATGGTACCGTAGATAACGGATGGCTCGACGATACCGTGATCGATGCTGCTCAAACTATTCTAAAAAAACAATTCCCCTTCATTGCCGGCTTTCAGCCTTGTGTCTATGCTGAAAAGCCGTGCTTTCGTCCAGTTGTTGACAATTTTATTCAAATTGTAAATACACACCCTAAAACTGGTGGTCAACACTGGATAATGTTTACAACTATGAATGTAAAATTTGCATCTTCGTGCGTTAAACTTTATGATAGCGCAATGTCAAACTCAATTTCATCAGCCGTTCAAATGAGCATTGCTAATATAATGCATTCTCCAGAGGAAAACATTACAGTTCACTTTATGAATTCTGATGTCCAGAAAAATGGCAACGACTGTGGACTGTATGCCATTGCAAATGCAGTAGAGATATGTTTCGGTGGACTTCCAGAGAATACTCATTTCCACACTGAAGCAATGAGGCCCCATTTAATGAAATGTATCACTGACGGAATTTTCCGTAAATTTCCGTCATCTCCGTGTAAACGCCAACAGTCAATAGAGTTTACATTTGATATGAAGTTGTTCTGCACGTGCAGAATGCCTGAACATGGATTCATGTTTAATTGCACTAAGTGTCGCCAGTGGTTTCATCCACGATGTCAAAATACAACACTTAGTGAAAAACAAATTAGAAAGTCTAAAACCATCAAATGTATGGATTGTAAGAGTTCATAAGTTTATCATATAAATCTTTGTTATTAAATATTGTAACATTTTCTCCCGATAAATAAATTCCGTGAATATTTATTCACTTGTTTTATTTTTATTTATAGATCTCACGGATTTTTTTAATGTACGGAGATGCACGGACAGATTTATCATCCGTACAAAAAACAATCCGTGATTTGTACTATTTTCTATATTTCCGTGCATCCGTGATTCCGTGACCTGTCCGTGTTTTGTAAACGGCGCACACTTACCCACTTAGTCAACATATTTCAGTTAGATATATTTGGTACCCATATACACACTTACCCACTTAGTCAACATCTACTACAGTGGAAACTGATATTTCGAGAAAAACTAAGGTAACATATAGGCACTACACCTGAAATTATGATTTACTTGAATTCCGAGATAAATAATTATTCCGAGATTAAATAATATCCTGTTCCTGTTAAAAGTTTGAGAAAGTTACCACCAATACCCTTTTTATTCAATTTGTATAAAAGTGCGGATCTCCATACAGTATCAAATGCTTTTGAAAAATCTACAAAACACACATATAAATTCTGTTTCTTTGCATAAAGATATTTGTTTACAAGTGTTTTTAATACAAATATATTGTCTTGGTCCTATGACCTTTTCTAAATCCAGATTGATATTGGCTTAGTAGGTTATTTGACTCAAGATAATTATCTAATAATAATATTGCACAGGGTGAGCGAACTGAATGCAAAATTCGCATCAACAACCTTTCATTCATTCATTCAAAAACTAAACACAATATATATATATATGCTATATTTTCCATTTAGTTTGTTATCAATAACCATGCAGACATGCACATCCTTGGCTAAATAAACAAACAAGATTGATTTTTAAGAAATCACTGTCTAGTTTTGCATAAATTATCCCATGTTTTACCACTTTGGTTGATGTCCCTGACATATTATTCTGACTAGACAGTGATTCCTTACATTTGCATTTCGTTGTGAAATGAAATTGTAGATTTAGATCTTAAAAATGTAGACATACATTCAAATTACACGAGGACTCCCATGCCAGTTTTAATAGTCCTCGCCCACTGCCGTCAAACACACAGGCAGCCGCCGCACGAGATTTACATGCACATTTGGCCTCCTTAGCGTCAGACACAGAGATGTGCAGATGCGCACGAGATTTGCATGCATATTAAGATTTCAACTCCGCTAGCTTTCAAAGAGTTATCACAGAGCAAAAAAAAAAAAAAAAAAAAAAAAAAAAATTATGGAAACTTTTAGTGTAATACTTAATGTATGTTCAGTAATAAGTGAGCAAATATAATGTTCGTAATCCAGTATTTTTAGAAGTTTGAGTGTCAGATTGCTCATCATATTAGATTTTTAAAGCCTTATTTTAGGGTCGGTTTTTGATAGACATCTATTACAAATATGTTTTATGTATTATCCCCTCTCTTCTGAAGATAGGTGAAGCAACATATTTCCTTACTTTATTGTGTACATTGCCGTTTTAATTAAAAAAGCAAATTTGCCTTTTAAATGAAACATTTCAAGTTTGTATCTAATACTGATAAAAAAAAATAAAACACATTAGATTCCCAATGTTTCTGGGTTTACTGATAACAGCACAGAATTGGCACTCTTAGAGAAAATAAAATCTATGTATTTATTAAGTCGAGTTTTCATTAAAAATATAATACATTTCTGTTAACAACCACATTGTTTCTCAACACTGTAGAGAAGGAATCTTTTCGAAAAATTTGTGTGGCCCTGATAAGGGCCGTTTTGTTTGAGTGGACTGCAAGTGTGCAGTTTATTTACTGCTTGTGTACTTGGTGACGGCCTTGGTTCCCTCAGATACAGCGTGCTTGGCCAATGGCTGGACAGTTCAATCCGCCTGCGTGTTTAAATAGCGCGGCGAAGGGTGTTTAGAGTTATTCGTTGATTTGAAATTTTGAGCTTGAACTACTCTTAATATTAAAACGGATCAAAGATGTCAGGACGTGGTAAAGGAGGCAAAGTGAAGGGAAAGGCCAAGAGCCGATCATCCCGTGCGGGACTGCAGTTTCCCGTGGGTCGTATCCACCGTCTGTTGAGGAAGGGCAACTACGCCGAGAGAGTGGGAGCCGGCGCCCCTGTGTATCTGGCCGCCGTTCTTGAATACTTGGCCGCCGAAGTCTTGGAGTTGGCAGGCAACGCCGCCCGCGACAACAAAAAGACCAGAATCATCCCCCGTCATCTGCAGCTGGCCATCCGCAACGACGAGGAATTGAACAAACTCCTGTCCGGCGTGACCATCGCCCAGGGTGGTGTCCTGCCCAACATCCAGGCCGTGCTGCTCCCCAAGAAGACCCAGAAGTCAGCCAGCAAGTAAAAAGTCTGTGTACGACTTGTATATACCAAACGGCCGTTTTCACGGCCACCCAAATTTTTCGAAAAGATGCCTCTAAGATCAGACGCCAAGAAACGAAACATGAATAATTTTATTGTAATAGTAAACACATAATACATGCCGTCACATAATGGAATTAAAATTCTATATATGAGTTTAATCTCATGAATGGACTACTATTGTTTAAGAAAACACACTTTACATACAAACGAGAAGAACTTCTGATAATTGCCAACAATTCTATTAAGTTCCCTATCCTAATAAGTACACAGTTTAACAGGTGTACATCAATTTTACATCATTACATCAATCCGTTGCCCTTGAAAAATAATTGAAATTGTCCAGTGTAATTTTTAAGGGAATAATTGGGCACAGAATTTAAGTAATTATTACGCCCTTTCCCTACATTCTTAAAACAAAGATAAAATGGGGTCACAGTTGAATATTTAACGTCGGCAAAATCTGCAAATCAATGAGTTTTGAATTTCTGAGTTTTAAACAATTAAATACAAATTAATCAATGTTTATACATTTATGTATATAAATACATGTATTTAAAGTAACATGTAAATCTTTCAGAATTATTGAACAATAGAGAGAAAAGACGTCCATCCTCATAAACTAAATCAGACGCACACGTATATCTACCATGTGAATTTTGTTTAATAATAGTAATAATTATAAAAATAAATAAATAAAAGTGATAAAAATCTTTTCTGACTACACTATAATTTGGACCGATATACCCCAGGTTATACCCCAGGTGAAAAGAAAAAAAAATCGTGTCATATATTTTGCTGCTTTCTAAATATATTGTCTTTGTGTTTTTTTACGGCCAAAATGATTATTAAATAAAATGATATTAAACAAAACAAGACATTTGCATGCATGTATGCTGTAAGTTATAGAATATCATCTGCTCACGGAGAACAGTTTTCCGTTTAAGACTGGGGCAATTCAATTTTAAAGTCGGACCTTTTATTAAATGTAAATCATCTCGTTAATTTATTTTCCTGTCTTTTCCTTTTGTTAATTTTTGTTCCCCTTTCCTTATATTGTTGCCTTCTGCAGTGAAATATGAATCAGAAAACCACGACAAAAATAAGGCTTTTGAATGAATCTCGATGTCATTATATATATTTCCATGCGTCTACTGTCTCACGTTTGGCACACTTTCTGTGTTGATTTCTCGCAGTTTGAGGGCGAATTGATAATAGCTGGAAGACTTGAAGATTCAAGGGGCATTTTTAAAGTTATCTCTTGAAATTTTTCACTTAAATCGTAACTGATAATCGTCGTTTCAAGCACATTTTTCAACTTTTATCGTACCAAGAAGTTCCGAGACAAAGGTTCAGATGCCCATTTTCCTGAATTTGAGCACAGTATTAAGAAAGAATTTAAGAATGTAAATAGATAACATGTTAAAGAGATGACTGCAGGTTAGGACTCTGCCTATATTTTGCGATCAAATCCATCTGCCGAGTTGCAGCGCGGATGCAAATACCCTTTTTGAAACACACGATACATGAACGTACATCGACCTCGGCGAACTGGATGTTTTCTCGGGGGTCCGCGCTCGGTGTAAACAAAAGCAGCAAGTGCGAGTGACCGAGCTATTTTCATTCCCAGCTGTTCCCGAGAAGTAAACCATTATCCCGAAGTAGCCATGGCAGATTCCGTTGCTCCAGCCAAGTCTCCAGCTAAGAAGAAGGCCACAAAGCCTAAAGTGCCTGCTGCACACCCCAAGTACATAGACATGATCAGCGCCGCCGTTTCAGCCCTGAAGGAACGCGGGGGCTCATCCAGACAGGCCATTCTCAAGTACATCATGGCCAACTACAAAGTGGGCAACGATGCTAATTTCGTCAACGCTCACCTGAAAATGGCCCTGAAGAATGGTGTTAAGAAGGGTGCTCTCAAGCAGGCTAAGGGTACAGGCGCCAGTGGCTCCTTCAAGCTTGGAGAAAAACCCAAGACCGAGAAGAAGCCTAAAGCCAAAAAGGTTGCCAAACCCAAGGCAGCTAAACCTAAGAAGACCGCTGCTAAGCCCAAGACACCCGCCGGTGAGAAGAAGGCCAAGACTCCTAAGAATAAGGCAGCAGCAGCAGCCAAGAAACCAGCCAGACCCAAGAAAGCCAAATCTCCCAAGAAGAAAGCGACACCCAAGTCCCCAAAGAAGGCTGCAACCAAACCCAAGAAGGCCAAGACTCCTAAGAAAACAGCAGCCAAGAAAACCAAGACACCCAAGAAGGCAGCAGCAAAGAAATAAGCAGTCTGAGCATCCCTGTCAGTCTGCATCCAAGCTTATAAAAAAAAGCCCTTTTCAGGGCTACCAAAATTTTCAGAAAAGATACCTCAGTTACAGTCGTTAGAAAATGTTTCAACGTGTACGCACAGTAATCCCTCCCCCCCCCCCCCCTCCCTTTTTTTAAATCACCATCACAAATTCTAATTTTGTTAAACAATTTCAAATGCAGCATGCCCTCTTGAACAACAACAAAATATAAGTAGTTGAATGTGTATATTCCTGTAAAAAGAGAGAGAGAGAGAAATTTCATGATGATAATATTAAAAACAGAGAGCATGACTCCCTATATCAATGCATTAAATGCAGATATGATTTTATTTTTATCATACATGTAGACATGATAGCAATGTAATTTCATTCCAAATTCAGCATTCATTGTATGATTTTTACTCAATTTAATTTTTTTCCCCCATTTCCTTTATTCAAGGCTAGCTCTTTCATCAATTTGAAAATGAAATGATGACTTGTGCAAGGACTCTTATTAAAATTTATTTTTGAAATGCAATAACATTTAATGCATCTGTCGGACACTCTGTACATGATCACAAGCCTCTTGTGTTGTAGATATAACACATGAAACACATGAAGCTGTTTACAAAATTCCTTTCCCCTGAACAGGTTCTTATAAGTGCAGGATATGATTATATCTTTAAAAGTCGTGGAAGAAAAGAAAGAAGACGCACACACACACACAAAGTGAAACCTAGTTCATTAAATATTCAACTTAATACATATACAGTCTGTATAACCTCTTTTTATAAAACACTGATTCTTGGATAAAGGATAGAAAATAATAAGTAATATTAATGAATAAAATCCTTTTTGATAAGCATTAATTTTATCAAAATAGAAAGGTTTGTGTTTGTTGATACATTAAATGAGACATTTTTAGGATGAAAACTACTGCTCTGTGGGGAAAAGCAGGTAATCCAACAACAAAATGATAATTATAAAATAATTATAAAATATAATAAAATAAGAATTAAAAATAAATAATTAAATATTAATAAATAGATACAAAAACACGGAAGAGTATATCTTTTATTTCAATCATTTGAATTATCATTTGAAATCTTAGCTGCACACCTTGTCCAGTGTCATAAAAACATTGAACTGTCATAATACAGTGATTTAAAGAAGCACAAAATTCTGTGCAAAATGTGGATCGAAATGATTTCAGCAAAGACCAATCGAAACACGCTGTGCTTAGCTAATCACAAGGTGCCTTGTATAAGTGGAACAATAACTCTGGGTAGAGATTGCAGTTCTTTGGTCGCAAATACCCCCCATTGTAATGCAATCCATGCATTTTGTTTGTTGTTTACGTCTTATTTTGTTGAGTTTCGGTGTATAAAATATGTCACAGAGCATTGTGTTTTTGAACCGCTCTATTATGATGTCACAATAAGCTTTCACTCAAGTTAATTCTTGATTCACTGCTTCAAACATCTGTGCATTAGCTAAGCAAAATGTGTTTTACAAAACAATTGCATTAGAATATGGTTTTCAATGAGATATGTGGGGATAAAATAAAATTGTAACTCACTTATGCCCATGCATCTAAGACAATCAGGAAAACCTGGCACATTTTTACACCAATATGTAAAGAATCAGTGTTACACCCCTAACAGTTCAGCAGAGAGTTCACTCATTAGAGTCTATCATTTTGATGATTCACAGAATTTCTCGACTGGAAATGTTAAATCTCACCTCCGAGTAATGTTGGAGTGACATTAAATTGTCGTAAGTATGCTACAATTACAACAATCATGTATTTCCAAGTACATTTTGTTTTTCAATTGCTTACTGAAATCATAACAGGAAAACTCTGTCTCAGTTTTATTGAATAATAGTCTCAGGTAACAAGGACACATGTTAATGGTGTTGGATTTTTTTATTCATAAAAATATGTATGTATATATGAAAAGCGGGACAATGTTTTCCAGGGAACGAATTCATTCCTGTTAAATAAATTGGTGCTACATTTTATTACATAAACCATAATTTCACATTCAAGGAAAACCATCTACTTAAAAAAAAAATCTGGCAAAATATCAGTTATACAGATCTATAATAAATACAACATTCACTTTTATAAATAAAAGCACTTCTAGCTACAAATGTAAAAACATCTATCACAGCTTCTCATTTTATCATGTTCACACACAAGACATTGGTCCAAAGAGTAAAAAAATTCTTGGAATATTCTGATATTATACACATCAGCTTCCCATGTGAAGCAATATAATACTGCACAAATGCTATGCTGCCATACTTAGAATATTCAACATGGCATTTAACCTCACATAAATTTGTTGCTACCTATTATTTTTTGTTTAAATTGTAAATAAAAAAGATCTTTATAAATACAATGTTCAAAAGCAAATATATAAATGGACGGCAAAAGAAGGAGAAGTGTTGAACACTAATAAATTCTACATAAAATATTTTCCGAGACAAAAAAATTGTATATGAAATTTTTTCTGTAAATAATACATCTTATGACTGGCAGCTATATCAGCTGGAGTTCATTCACGAATTTTACTGTGATCTTGTTATAATAAATTATGCCTTCTCTACACACACAAACACATTCAAGACAAAACCTCTCCTACAATGGTGGCTATACTGAAACGTTGCATAGAGGTACCACTGATAACTACTATCCTCTGGGACTAGGTCTAATGGACGGTAAACTGTGAGTTAACACACATGTAATATAGCATCGTAAAACTATCGAGGTTTGGGGGACTGGCTAATGGTTGAGCGGGCCTTGCCCAGTTGCCCAGAAAGTTCACGTACTTTGTCTGCCCAGTATTCACTGCTTTGCTGCAACTGGATGGAAAGCTGAAAATAATATACAGAAATGATGTTATGATATGTTAATTGCAATTAAACCAATGTAATCAGGTACTTTATTTCCCAGAGAGGATTCAAAATGACATTTGAGATAAGTGTTAAAAAAACATGTACCGCAATTTTTAATCCTATTACAAAGTAGGCAAGTTGTTAGCTCCTTTTGAAAATTGTCAATTAATCACATTGATAGGCATCCTCATTTCAAACTGATGTACGCTGTTATATTTTAAATGAACACTATAGTGTTAAGCTACATTTTATTCATTAGTTTAAGCCCTTGGTCCACTCCTTGGACTTTTTAGCATTTAGAAATTAGATCACACATCACTGACAACAAAATACCTACACTTCATCTAATGACTGTCTGGGTATCTCTGCAGGAATACGTACATTTTAATTTTTAAAATAATGTTTTTATTGAATTTGTGTTTCACATTTCTTTCTTCAAGAACTAAGAAACTAAGGGTAAAATTGTATCCTAGAATGTTAAAAAATTTGGGAACTCCTTTATATTTTTGATGGAGTGTCATTTCATGATAAAATATCATTTACGACTCTCACCTCGCCCACTCTCTGGATCCAGTAATTCTTGTCTAAAGCGTGCGGATCAGATATCCCAGCATCCTCTAGTCCTTTACCATATGCTCTTTGCTGTAACAAATCAAAACTCTCACATAGAATATAATACAAAGCTTGGATGGGGAGTATTTTAATGATATACTTAAGATAAAATGAATGTGTCAAAAATGTGCTAATGATGATCTTGAAATCTAAGATAAATCAGTAAAATTTATTGATAATTTCTTACAAAAAAAATATTCATAAAATAATAAGAATGCAGTCATGAGTAATTTCTATATTAAAAGATATGATGCAAAAAAAAACGGTGTGCAAATCTATAACCAGTGTGATCTTCTTTTTCTTACTTCTTCCAAAAAACAAAATGCAATTGATAATGAAAAATGCAGTAAATGGAATATCTGCAATGAAGTATATAAGGTGCTGTACATGCATATACATGTGTTCCTATTAAGCAGATGTAAGCATCACCATTTAGTTTCATTTGAATAAATGTCACTCTAAGGGGATAAAAATTTTATTTTTAAATTACATGCATCATTATTTTACAATTTATATGTATCTCAAATCAAAATGGAAAATTTCTTGCTAGAAGATCAATTCTGGTTTGCTACTGATATTAAGAATACTTCTATTTAAAACTAGAAATTGTCATATTCTCATAGTATAAATGTACTGTACAGATGTTTATGTGATGTGCATGAATTATCTACCTTTGTACAGTGTTTTTGAAGTGCTGCAAATTCACTTTCAATCACTTTTTGTTTATGTTTAAGGATAATTGTACTTTTGTCTGACACTATAAATTTAATTGAGTACCGGTAGATCAAAATTGAAGTTATTTTGTAACATTTAGTCTTTACTTGAAATTTTGAAACTTTTGAAAATTACTGTGTACCATATTGGGAAGTTTGCAAATAGAATTGACAAGACACAGTAAGTTTACAGCACTGATGCACTTTGCATGCATATAATGATTATATTCTGATTATTTCATGTAAGTAATGAAAGACTCTTAATATCTGGACACTATCAGCATCTAAAAATTTTCATTGCAATGAAAAAGGACAAAATTTAAAAAAAAATCAAGGAATAAATTTTATAAGAAATATTTTCGTTTTAATGTACAAATCTGCTAGTTTAAATTTGTGAAGAAAAAAATTCCATCTTCAAATGATTCTTAGTAAAATTTTGCATAAAAAGTCCTTTTTCATAGCAAATTAATCTACTCTACCAAAGCCATGTATATAGGTAGGATATATGCTCAGGTCTGTCATATATGATACCTTGTCAATAACTCCTCCCCTCAATATTTTGTCTTTTTTATCATCCTGAAAACATTCACACAAAACATCTAACCCTAGCCTATTTAAAACACTAACAAGATCAAGATCACACACACAGCTGCTACAAGCTCTACCCATAATGCTTTGCATCATCACATCACAAACAGGCCAAATGATAAATTAAGAATAAAAATAATTCACCTTTGAAAAATGAATGCATAGAATGCATAGTGAGTCATGTGTACATTTAAAGTAAAGCTTGCAGCATAATTAATTCTTTAAATGTTAATTAACCGATGCCTCTAAATTAATAATTTTTCTTTGTCAATGGTACCTAATTTACTTAAAACATTGTTACTTGGGAAAACAAACAATAAGCAAAGACAATGACATAGCAATGCAGAATTCACGCTGTCTTACAGGGCTAACGACGCGGGCCTTGCGTTTGGGGGTTCGCTTACTAACGTCACTTCTCTGATGACAGAATCACATGTCACATTAAATTTCATACATAATGAAAAGAAATCCTTTTTAATACTAGTCTATGGCTTAAATTTATTTTCATGTAATTAGAAAAATCTCTAAAAACATAAACCTTTTACGAGTGCGCAAGTGAATAATTCAAAAGCTCTGTGAATGAATGTTGAAAATGACAGGTGACTTTTAACAACTGTGATTTATATACTTACAGGTTTATCGAAGTCCTTGAGTGGTGAGCTGTTTTCGATAAGGAGGTGTCGTTTTGCGTCCAGCTGGGACTTTAGACTACTGATTGTCTGGTCCTTGCTTTCCACCTGTAATTCTAACGTCTGCCGGGAGGAAATCTCACGGTCAAGGTCATTTCTTAGACGGTGGTTCTCTTTTTGTAAGGTACTTAGCTGAAAATGATTGGAAAAATTATAAAATGGTTTTACCATTCTTTTTATTGATGGAAGTAAAAATAACCATCATAATACAGTCAAACCTTGCTTTCTCAAACTTCCAGAAATCAAACAAGGTTAAAAAAAAACCCAAAGACTACGGTGTTGGGACTACCATCACCCTAGTTTTCAAGACATCAGTGTTCAGGATAGCCAAGTTCAACTGTATCAAATTGGATTTGTAAAACTTTGTAGATCATCTCTATACAACACTATTTTATGTGTGTATACCTGCTGATTTAGCTGTTGAATGTTGTCTATATTCAGTTTCAGTCTAGAGTGAAGATCTTCTATTGTCGCTATTTTACTCTGTACTTCTTGATCCTGATCATGTCTGAAATTGAAATCATTTCTTTAGAATAAAAAAAAAAACAGCCAATTTTAAAACTTCATTTAGAAGAACTACAGTTGAAATAGCCTTTAAATATCTTTTTATAAATATCAAGGTGTGAAAAAAAAACCAATCTTACTCGTGATCCTCCAGTCTGGATCTCAGCTGATTCAGAATAACCTGCTGATGTGAGGAATGGTTCTGTAGGGCCTGAAATTGAAGAGCAGAAGGTGTAAAATTATATTTCTTCAATTATTAATTTGCATCTTGATTTGCATTCAGAAGTTAAGTTTAGCTTTGTACCTTAAACCTGTCTGATTCGTCTCGCCTCTCTTCTAGTTCTATCTTCATTTTGTTGCTCTGTTTCTGTAGCTGTGCAACTTGGTCAAGCAATTGCCTACAAGGGAAAAAAAAAAACATTTTCTCAAATTTTGTCAAGTTATTTATTTTAACATTCATTAGAAAGGAAATCTCTTCCTAAATAAACTTTTTGTGTGCAAAATCTACTTACTCTTTTTCTGATGTTAGTGTCATAATAGCTTTGCTTTGTTCCCTGGGATTAAAAAAAGAATACATATAAACAAATGACAAATATTATGCTTTATATGGCATTTAACTGAAACCTGTCATATGATATAGATTTAAACTATGCAAAAAATCATGCCAAATGCATTCCATTAGGCATTTAAGTCCACTGAAGATAAATTAACTTTTACAACGTGCAGAAAAAATAATCATTAAAGCAAGATATATTCTTGAATTAAAAGCACTTTTTCTCAATTTAATGCAATCAAGTATTTTCAACATTCATATGTATTTGTTTACCTAATCTTGTTGCCCAGTTTCTCATTTGCAAGCCTGTAAATTATAAAGCAATTCAAACACATGCAATAAACATTTCAAAATGCATATTGTTATAGAATTTTAAAGCAAAGCATGCAATGCATTTCTTTAATATGTCAACAGGAAGAAAATTAATTCAATGATGAATTTGAACATTCCAAAAAACTGAACGATAAAAGTTTCCTTTCTCGATCTTACTTTTGTTCCTGCACCCATGTGTTGACGTTCTGAACCACCAGTTCACTCTCTTTGTGGAGACGGTCCCCGTTTGACCTTGACTCCTCCAGAGCATTACGCAGGGACTGAATCTCCTCCCCAGAACAGTGATAGTTATACTGTATGAAGTCATGATCATTCTTCAATTTGTCAAACTGAAAAATACACCATCAAATTAAACATATTATATGGTCCAGAAATATGCACATTTAAAAATATATTGGAAGCTTTAAAATGAAAATTATTCATCTCTCTGTAACACTGTAGAAGAAGAAGAAAATACAAGAGGATATTTACCGCATCTAATTTGGCTTTGAACTTTTCTTGCAGATTGCTCAGTTCTATTTTGAGGACCACTATTTCTTCCTCCCTGGCAGAGAGTTCCTGTAAACTCTGGCGACTTTTGTCCTGGGTGTTCATCAGCTCTTGCTGCATATCTTGGTATTTCATCTCAAAGGCTCGCATCTGTAATGAATATCAAATTTTTTAATTCCATAAAATATATACGTCAAGGGATGTTTTAGCTAGCAAACATATAATAAATGAAAACTTGTTTACAAGATTTCTTTTTTATTATATTTTTTAATGTCATCCATAATGTCCCCTTAAACATTTAAAAAATCTGTTATTGTGAGTAATTTACCTCATCATCTGCAGCTTTATTCATCTCCTGCAGCTTCTTACATTCTCCACTCATCATCCTCATCTTCTCCTCAAATGCACA
>NW_026927785.1:0-31311 GCF_032062105.1 Saccostrea cuccullata
GGTGCCATATTCCTGTATCGTTACAAATTAAATAGACACAAACTCTATGCATTCAGTTTTTAACAATTTTTACCCAGAAGTGTACCAAGTTCATTCAAATTTTAGCATTGCATGCGTGCGCATGTGAATGCGCTGTTAGTAGATGACCATATCATCTTGTCTACACAATCTACACTAAATAACAAAGTATTTAATCCAAATGTTTCTTAATCCCACCACGTTTGATTGAAAACCAAGGGAGTAATAGCTGTTTAAAGTTTAAGCCAATCAGATTGCAGCACACGTACATGCGCGTGTATGCATGGGCATGGTGACCATACCATCTTGTAGAAGTCCATTATATCTATCTATGTTCCAAACCCCATCCTGTTTGGGTTGAAAACCAAGGGAGTTATAGCTATTAAAAGTTTCAGCCAATCAGATTGCAGCACACATGCATGCACGTGTTTCCATGATAATTGCTATATATCATATTGTACGATATCCTAATGCATGGCTATGTTTAAAATTTCAAAGGATTTCCTCAAAAAACAAGCAAGATATTGAGACTTTAGTTTCAGCCAATCAGAGCAAAGCACACGTGCATGCGCGTGAGATCTTGCTTTTTTGACCATGTCACCTTGTCTATGCTTCTAATATATACTTCTAATATGAGTTTTAAAGCATATCATCAATAACTTAAATAGTTACGTCTGTATCAATTATATTTCTCGTGTTGCACGTGCGAGCTCTTGCAAGCACACGTGCATGCACAGGCATTCATGATCCATCTTAACTGACAGGCTGTAGATCTCCCTAATGTATGACTATGTTCAAAATTTCAAATAATTCTTTTATTAGAAAAACGAGAAAGATATTGAGACTTTAGTTTCAGCCAATCAGAGCAAAGCGCACGTGCATGCGCGTGAGATCTTTGCTATTTTGACCATGCCATCTTGTGCATACTACTAACATATCCTTACATTATGAGTTTCAAAACATTTTGTTAAAAAATAGAAAGGTTACGGTTTTATCCATTATATATTGGTCATTTCAAGTTTTGCACGTGCGCCCTCTTGCAAGCACGTGCGCGCAAAATGACCTTGATTCCGCAAATCTACATAACATGTCTACTGACCCTAAAAACATTTCACCTAAATCGGATGTGTAGTTTACAAGATCATTCGCGGCACAAAATTTTCCCAATAAGAAAAATAATAATAATAATAATAATAATAATAAAGAAACAGAGTAAACACACGCTCCCCAACTTCGTTTGGGGAACATAATAATAAGAAACAGAGTAAAAACAATATGTTCCCCAACTTCGTTTGGGGAACATAATAAGAAACCGAGTAAAACAATATGTTCCCAAACTCCGTTTGGGGAACATAATAAAACAATATGTTCCCAAACTCCGTTTGGGGAACATAATAATAATAATAAGAAACCGAGTAAAACAATATGTTCCCAAACTCCGTTTGGGGAACATAATTAACAGGAATCGATTTCAGTTTTAACCGTTTATTTAATTACAATAATAAACATCTATAACAATGATAACAATGCTTACAGGTCAAATATAGACCGCTCTCTCCTCTAAACACGTTCACTTTCTTCAGTATGAAAATCAGCACTCCTCAAAATTACAACAGTCGTCAGTAATAATACCGTCGGGCTAACCCGGACCGGGACGTACTGTGACGTCATACTCATAACATAAAAATGACGTTTAGCGCGCAATCAATAGAAAAATAAGTATTACGCTAACAAAATAGCAATAGGTATATTTTATACATAATAAACATAGATATGCTAATTTAATATCGGTCAATGTACACAAGTAATAATCAATTACTGGAATATTAATTAATAAATATTCAATAAAGATCTCAACCGTCACACTCCCCCCTTCCCAAGACCTAATGTACCATGTACATTAGTCTAAATTACTAGTATTAATTCAAATATTCAATGGACATTCAATGAAAATCTGGACGAGTATTCATGCTGCATATAAAAGCATAATTAATGATACTGACATGTCACAATAAGCAATAAGACATATACATATCTCATAGTATATAATAAATACTAGGAGTTAAGATATAAAAATGTCAAAGCAAACAGTAACAATGTAAAACTAATTAAAGTTCACAAATCAAAGTTAATATTATGAATTACACTTATAATACCAATGTCTCACTGTTCTGAAAAAGCCCTCGCGCTCCAGGAGTTCCGATATCTTTCTTTCAGTGCGCAGTTCTCGCTTTCCAGTTCTCGGACGATCCTGGTTTTTGAAGTTGTTCTAAGCGCTCCTTCGCCACCAAACGCACACGGGCGATCCTATCTGCATCCGGCTACCCAGTTTAACGATATACATTTGAAGTGAGTCCTCAGTGGAAGGTATTGGAGGGATATAAAAATCATCATCACAATATGAAAGAGTCTGTGTAGATCTGGACTGGGGTTTCTTTAAATAATCGGCAACGGATATTTTCTTGAAGTTGGTCTGTGTTGCTATGGTTGCAGGTTCCATCGAAGAAAGAGGAGATTCCACCATCGAGCAAGAAGACGGCTCCACCAACGAACAAGATAACGGTGCCAACGACGAAGACGAATGTGCCAACGAAGAAGATGGTTCCAACGACGAAGATGACTCCAACGACGAAGAAGACGGTTCCAGCGACGAAGAGGACGGTGCCAACGTCAAAGACAGATCCAACGAAGAGGACGGCTCAGTCACCGGAGGAGGAATCACCACAGTCCCGGGAGCAACGTTCACCACCGAGGGGAATCCAAGTTCTGCTGTGGAGGAAGAAACGCCGGCTGTCTGGGAAGTCTGGGCACGACGGAAGTTATATTTCAAAAGCCCAGGGTCGATATAATTCGTGGCCCTCACCATCTGGCTGGTTGCTTTAGCAATAATGGCTTCAAGGATGGAAGGATTAGTCTGCTTATGAATGAATTTCAGGTGACTCTTCATGTCGGATTTTCTTCTGACCCAGTGCATGGCATCCTTGGTGAGGGCACGCCCACTCTGAACCCCCCGAACGTGACGCTCTTCCAAGTGGCGCTGGAATTTCGCCCTCGATGGGAATGTCCCCTGAAAATTGCAATCTGCAATGGGGCACTTCATGTTGGCAACATAGCCAAATTCCTGCACGTCCAAGTCAAAGACGGACTCTTCGAAGTAAAAGTCTATCCTCAGCCATGAGGTCTAGAACATCTACTTGTCCATTGTCAATGTCCATGTTGAAACTTGACATAAATCCTAAAAAATAATAACATACTTTCAAATTTATAAACACGAAAAAACTGAAACTTTTATACCTGGTATTCCTGAACAAGACCTTTCTCTAGTCTAATGTTCAAGTGAATACTTTTCACTAAGTTTTTCACAACGTACAAAATCGTGCATCACTCAATCACTCGTGCAATATCAACAATTGCTTACATGTACGAATACAGTCGATACACAACCGAAAGCAGTAGCCCATGGTTTCAAAATACATATGTATGCATGTATTACGTACAATAATCTCTAATATAACCCATTTCACATGAGTATAAAAACAATATCATTTATTTAGGACAATATATGTCAACGAGTTCAACTTTTCATTCGTGGATATATGTTCATGGACTTATGTAAATGAATATATTGTTACTCATTTAATTCTTACGATGGACTCTACGACACCAACAACAAAGACTTATTGTTAATTAAATATGAATAAATATATATATTTTTTTAATCCAGTGTATTATATTTATGGACTATAAATAACTTTAGACTTGAGGTCTGCCCCTTCTACTGAATAGTGGTGATTCGGGTCTCGGTTCAACCCTTTCATCACTTTCCTCCTCAGATGCATTGCTATCCCCAGCAATTGCAAAATTGTCTCCAGATGCATTGCTATCCTCAGCAATTGCAAAATTGTCTTCTAAGTTAAAGTCCACCCCCTGTCCCTCATCCGACTCTAATTTCTGTTTGAGTAATTTTAAATGGTCTACGTGTACTATATTTAGTTTTCCGTCACTACATCTTTTTACTTCATAGGTTATGTCTGATAACTTTCTGATAATTTCATAGGGCCCTGTCCACCCTAAACCAAGTTTTTGATTTGCTTCCGGTGGATACCAACGTAGTACTAATGTTTTTGGTTCAAATGACCTTATCTTTAATTTAGTATCGTAATAATGCTTTTGTTTCTGAAAACTACTATGTAAATTTTCATGTGCATAGTCAAATGCGTTTTGCATTGCTCCTTTTAACCATTCGACGTATTTTATTGGACATTCTACAGGGGCGTCATTAGGGTGAGTCGGTGACCCTGTGATGAGGTCTATAGGGAGTGAAGTCTCCCTTCCTAGCATTAAGAGGTTTGGGGTACATTTAGTACTTTCTTGTACTGAAGCGCGATAGGCCATTGTCAACAAGAGGCCCATGGGCCACATGCGCTCACCTGAGCATCTTTGGTCGGCCATTGTGGCCCCGCCCTACCACCGGGGGTCATGATTTGAACAAACTTGAATCTACACTACCCGAGGATGCTTCCACATAAATATGATCAATTATGGCTTGGCTATTCTTGAGAAGAAGATTTTTAAAGAATTTTCCTATATATTTCTATGCAACACTTTGGTCGGCCAT
Source organism: Saccostrea cuccullata (assembly GCF_032062105.1). Taxonomy (NCBI): domain Eukaryota; kingdom Metazoa; phylum Mollusca; class Bivalvia; order Ostreida; family Ostreidae; genus Saccostrea; species Saccostrea cuccullata. Next base: position 4,637 of record NW_026927785.1, read on the forward strand.
TGTGGCCATGCCCTACCCCCCGGGGTCATGATTTGAACAAACTTGAATCTACACTACCTGAGGATGCTTCCATATAAATATGATCAATTATGGCTTGGCAATTCTTGAAAAGAAGATTTTTAAAGATGTTTCCTATATATTTCTATGTAAAACATGGATTTCCTATTGTGGCCCCAACCTACCCCCGGGGGTCATGATTTGAACAAACTTGAATCTACACTACCTGAGGATGCTTCCATGTAAATATGATCAATCATGGCTTGGCTGTTCATGAGAAGAAGATTTTTAAAGAATTTTCCTATATATTTCTATGTAACACTTTGGTCGGTCATTGTGGCCCCACCCTACCCCCGGGGGTCATGATTTAAACAAACTTGAATCTACACTACCTGAGGATGCTTCCATATAAATATGATCAATTATGGCTTGGTTATTCTTGAGAAGAAGATTTTTAAAGAATTTTCCTATATATTTCTATGTAAAACTTTGGTCGGCCATTGTGGCCCCGCCCTATCCCTGGGGGTCATGATTTGAACAAACTTGAATCTACACTACCCGAGGATGCTTCCATATAAATATGATGAATTATGGCTTTGTCATTCTTGAGAAGAAGATTTTTAAAGAATTTTCCTATATATTTCTATGTAAAACTTTGGTCGGCCATTTTGGCCCCGCCCTACCCCCGGGGGTCATGATTTGAACAAACTTGAATCCACACTACCTGAGGATGTTTCACTAGTATAAGTTTCATCTTTCCTGGCACAGTGGTTCTTGAGAAGAAGATTTTTAAAGCATACCACCAAATTTTCATTAATTCCCAATTATCTCCCCTTGAATGAGGGCGTGGCCCTTCATTTGAACAAACTTGAATCCCCTTCATCCAAGGATGCTTTGTGGCAAGTTTGGTTGAAATTGGCCCAGGGGTTCTTGAAAAGAAGTCGAAAATGTAAAAAGTTTACAGACTATATTGATTGCCTTTGTCTGTTATAGGGAGAGGACCCATTATGTCTACTGCGACGCATTGTAGGGGTCGATATACTGGCTCGCGTTTCATGGGCGATTTGCCCAACCCTGGACCGGGTTTCCTACGCTGACAGGGAAGGCAGGTCTGACACCAGCGAGATACATCGCTTGTCATCCCTGGCCAGTAGTATCTAGCCCTAACTTTACCCAAGGTCTTTTCTCGACCTAAATGTCCAGCTGACTTTGTATTGTGTAAATGGTTCAAAATTTCGATTCTAAGAACTGTAGGCACAACTGTTTGTAAATATGTCAAACCATTTTCGTTTTTCCACATTCGATATAAGATTTCATTTTCAACTTTCAATAACTGTCGCTCTCGTATTAGAGCTGTCATTTCGATACTAGTACTCTTTAATTTAGATATATCTTCGCCATTTTTCAAACACTCTCGAATTTGACCAATAGATTTGTCATTTATTTGTGCTTCTATTAAACTTTCATGTCTCCAGTGAGGTAACCAGTTTGGTTCCAGCATTTCTTGTTGTTCGGATTCTGAAGTCTGACATGACTTATCAGATTCCTGTGAGGACGCATCTTTGTTTGAATTAGTTTTCAAATCTACGGAACTGACAATCGCAGAGCTAACTTGCCTTTTCCACATTGGTCACACTCATTGCGTAAACATCTGCGTCGTGGTCTACGCGATAACGCATCTGCATTACCATGCGATACTCCTTTGCGGTGTTCGATATGAAAATCGTAAGTATCGAGTCACGAGAGCCATCTTGCTACTATTCCTTCCGGTTCTTTGAAGTTTTTGAGCCAAATTAAAGATGAATGATCTGTCCGGATTAAAAAGTTCTTACCACTCAGATAATATCCAAAATGTTTCACAAATGAAACAACAGCAAGTAATTCTCGGTATGTTGTGCAATAACTCCGCTGAGAACGAGAAAGAGTCTTGCTAGCATAAGCGATTACTCGCTCCTCGCCATCTTGAATTTGCGACAAGACCGCGCCGTTTCCGGATTTACTCGCGTCTGTGTCTAGCACAAATTGACCGAAACGTGTGGGGTAAGACAAGATGGGTGCGGAAATTAAAGCTTCTTTCAGCTTTTGGAATGCTTCGTCGCATTCATCGGTCCAGGAAAATTTCCTGTTTTTTGAGTAAGTTGCGTTAATGGAAAGGCTATTGTTGAAAAATTTTGAATAAATTATGTTCCCAAACGGAGTTTGGGAACATATTGTTTTTACTCTGTTTCTTATTATTATGTTCCCCAAACGGAGTTTGGGAACATATTGTTTTTACTCGGTTTCTTATTATTATTAAGGTCTTCCGTCTCCAACGGAAGACCTTCTTGTTATTCTTCGGTTTCTTGTTACCTATTATTATTATTATTATTATTATTATTATTATTATTATTATTCTTACCGATTTTGTGCACGCGAGTTCTCGGCAGTGGCTCATCAGATTTTCATCAAATTTTCAGATCTGATAGGTATTGGTCTGAACCTTATTGGAAATTTTTTTGGGCGATGACGTCACTTTCTATCTCGAGATATTATGAATTTGCTGATTTTTAGAGGGTAGGCTTGTCCTGGAAACTCCTCCGAAACGACTTAAGATATTAACTTAACATTTTCAGTGAAAGTAAGGGAAGAATTGTAGAGTTGCGGGCTGGTGTCCAAATCTTTCTAGCGCAAAAGGAGCCGAAGCTCGGTAGGGCCCCAAAAAAATCTCAGAAACATCTCACAAAATTTGACACCTTTCATTTCATATCTTCTTATCTCTTCATAATTTGTTAAGGCATATTGAACAAAAGTTGTGCAGAATTACAAGAACTATTACAAGATATGAAGAAAATGGGGCTGACTTATCAAATTAGGGGCTCAGAGGGGCCAGAAGTCTTTCATCTTTAACTCTTTAATGATCGATATTTTGTGATACATTACAGAAGCAAAGTTGTGCATATTAACAATTTGCAACAATATATTATAATATTTTGGTCATATATTACATAATTAGGGGTCACAAGGGGCCAGAATGCTAAAACTTTGACGCTTCATATCTCGAAATGGGGGAACATTTTGATAAGCAATATTAAACAAAAGATGGTCAGATTAATGATCTAAACAATATGCATACTTTGAATTTTTGTAAAATGGCCCCATTAAGGACTTGTCGGGGTGGCCCCTAAATATTAATATTAAACATATCTTCTTAACAAATACAAATCTCTGAATAGTTGTAGAACAAAAAGTCTTTGGAATCACAAGACCTTTCGTTTGATATCAAGAAAAGGGCTGACCCCTCAAATTAGGGGCTCAGAGGGGCCAGAAGTCTTTCATCTTTAACTCTTTAATGATCGATATTTTGTGATACATTACAGAAGCAAAGTTGTTCATATCAACAATTTGCAACAATTATTATAATATTTAGGTCATATATTACGTAATTAGGGGTCACAAGGGGCCAGAATGCTAAATCTTTGACGCTTCATATCTCGAAAAGGGGGGACATTTTGATAACCAATATTGAACAAAAAATGGTCAGATTAATGATCTAAACATTATGCATATTTCGAATTTTTGTAAAATGGCCCCATTAAGGACTTGTCGGGGTGGCCCCTAAATATTAATATTAAACATATCTTCTTAACAAAAAGAAATCTCTGAATAGTTGTAGAACAAAAGTCTTTGGAATCACAAGACCTTTCGATTGATATCAAGAAAAAGGGGCTGACTCCTCAAATTAGGGGCTCGCAGGGGCCACAAGTCTTTCATCTTTAACTCTTTAATGGTCAATATTTTGTGATACATTACAGAAGCAAAGTTGTTCATATCAACAATTTGCAACAATATATTATAATATTTTGGTCATATGTTACGTAATTAGGGGTCACGAGGGGCAGAATGCTAAATATTTGACGCTTCATATCTCGAAAAGGGGGGACAATTTGATAAGCAATATCGAACAAAAGATGGTCAGATTAATGATCTAAACAATATGCATACTTTGAATTTTTGTAAAATGGCCCCTTTAAGGACTTGTCGGGATGGCCCCTAAATATTTTATTAAGCATATTCTCTAAACGAAAAAAATCTCTGAATGGTTGTGGAAAAATTTTTGAAATCATAAGACCTTTCGTTTGATATCAAGAAAAAGGGGCTGACCCCCAAAATTGGGGGCTCAAAGGGGCCAGAAATGTTTTATCTCCAACTCTTTAATGATCAGTATTTTGTGAACTTATAGATTCAAAGTTGTTCATATTAACGATTTGCAACAATATATCATCTATTTTGGTCATATGTTGCGTAATAAGGGGTAACGAGGGGCCAAATGAAATCTTTGAAATCACAAGACCTTTCGTTTGATATCAAGAAAATGGGGGATCCCTCAAATTAAGGGCTAAAGGGGGCTAAAAGTTTTTATCTATAACCTCTTATGATCAATTTTTTTATAAATTACTGAAGCAAAAGTATTTATTTTAAAAGATTTGCAACAAAATAAGATACAATTTTGATCATATTTTACGTAATTAGGGGTCAAAAAGGGCCAGAATTCAAATCTTTGATGGTTTATATCTAAAAAGGGGGGGAATTTTTTTTGATAAGCAATATTGAACAAAAGATGGCAAGAATCATGTTCTAAGCAATATGCATACTTTGAATTTTTGTAATACGGCCCCCATGAGGACTTGTAGGAGTGACCCTTAAATATTATCATGATAAAAATCAAAAACTTTAAATTAAATGAAGAAAAAACTTAATGGCATTCTCTTTTAACTAATATCTCAGTCAAAATCACATCTCATCTTATCGAGAAATTCAACGGAAGACCTACTGTTGCCCCAAACAATCTATCATTATTATTATTATTCTTTTTTTTCTTCTTTGTTCCCCGGTACTTTTTTTGTCGAGTGTTCTCAGAAACTGTTCACCCAACTAAGTTAAAACCTTTTTAGGGTTAATAGGTGTCAAGTGTAGGTGTGCACAACGAAGGTCATTTTGCGCGCATACGCATGCACGTGCGTGCGCGTGAAATATGAAATGATATTTTTATTATAGCCATAACTTTTACTTTTTTTATTGAAATGCTTTGAAACTCATTCTATAAGGATATATTAATAGTCTAGATAATATGACATGGTCAAATTACACGAACTCACGTGCATGCACGTGCGTTTCCCCTCTATTGGCTGAAAAAAGATTTCAATATCTCTTTTGTTTTTTGACGAAATGCTTTGAAATTTTAAACATAGTCTTGCATTAGGATATACTACAATATAATATATGCGGGTATCATGAAAACCGCGCATGCACGTGCGCTGCAATCTGATTGGTTTAAACTTTAAATGGGTATAACTCCTTTGATTTTCAACCAAACAGGATGGGATTTAAACATAGATAGCATAGTGGATTCCTACAAAAACGTAAGGTCATCATGCACATGCATGCACGTGCATGCACGTGAGATGGGTAAAATAAAAAACCTTGATGAAGCCTATTTTTTAATATTTTGGATTAAATGCTTTATTATTTTATTATATTAATTATATAGATAGTGTAGACAAGAGAATATGGTCATTACGCACATGCATTTACATGTGCAGGGTGCAAATGCTAAAATTTGAATATACTCGGTATCTTCAGGGAAACGTTGTTAAAGTGTAAAATGCATAGAGTTTGTCATTTTTAATGAAGCTTAAAGGGAGTTGGCAAAAAGGGAATTGGGGAGCGTTTGGGGAACATCTAAGGGTTCCCGTTACAATTACCCCCAATTATGTTCCCCAAAAAAAGTTGGGGAACATATTGTTTTTACTCTGTTTCTTATTATTTTTAGGGTTTCCCTCTTCGCGGAAACCCTTTATTTTTTTATGTTTCTTTTTCAATTTTCTTTTATTATTATTATTATTATTATTATTTTTTTTTTCTGCACAAATTTTTGCCACGATTTTCAGAGATCTTTGGATGATTTGTTTCAAATTTTCAGGGTTGGTGTAGAATTATCTGAAGTTAATTCCGGCTGAAGGATTTTTTGAAAATCACTTCCGGTCTAGAGTTATCGCCCTTTTCTTAAAATTCAAACGACCTCCGTGTTTATAGAACTCAATAACGGCTTAAGCTAGAGCGCTGAAATTTTCAGTATAATAGAGGACATGTTGCCATGGTGCACCTGGGTCAGGATATTTTGGAAGTATCTAGTATGGGGGCTCGGGGGGTCAAAATTTTGGACACGAATCATGACTGATTTTTTAAGACTTTTTTTCATATCTTTTTAAAATATAATTATTTTGTTAAAACATACTGAACAAAATTTGTCAAAATTACAAGATCTTTTAAAAAGATAAAAAAAAAAAGTGCTGACTCTCCATTAAGGGCCAAAAAAGGGGTTAAAGTCTTTTTTTGATAACTCTTTTTCCCGTCAATTTTTTGTGATACATTACTGAAGCAAAAATGTTTATCTAAAAATTTACCACTGTATATTATGATTTTATTATCGTATAATGCATGATTAGGGGGCCCAAGGGGGGAAAACTAAATATTTACCTTTATATCTCGAAAGTGAGAAATATTTTGACAAATAATATTGAACAAAAGATGTTCAAAATCATTTTGAACAATATACAACCTTTCATTTCTCGCTCAAATCTCCATTAGGGAGTTGAAGGGTTGGCCCCTAAATATTTCTTTTACAGATAACTCAAAACGAAAAAAAATCTCTGAATAGTTATTGAACAAAAAGTGTTTAAAATCCTTTGAGCTTCAAGATGAAATCGAAAAAGGGGCTGGGATAAATTAGGGGGCCAAAAAAGGGGCTTAAAGTCTTTTTTCGATAACTCTTTAATAGTCAATATTTTGTTATACATTAGTGAAGCAAAAATGTTTAGCTAATTAATCTACCACTAATAATTATGATTTTGATGTCATTTAATACACGATAAGGGGCCAAAAGGGGCCAGAAGGCTAAAATTTACCTTTTATTCGAAAGTGAGAAAAATTTTGACAAATAATTTCAACAAAAAATGTTAAAATCATGTTCTGAATAATACCCAAATTTCATTTTTGCTCAAAGTCCCCATTAGGGGGTTTAAGGGTTGGCCCCTAAATATTTCTTTTGCTAAAAAAAAAAGAATCTCTGAATAGTTATTGAATAAAAAATGTTATAATCCTGAGAGCTTTAAAATGTTATGAAGAAAAAAAAGGGGTGATCCCTAAAAAGGGGGGGTGAGGGGGGAAAAGTAATTTTAAACTTTTATTGTTAATGTCTTTTTACATACTATGGAAAATCATTACTTAAGAATGAAAATCTCAATAAAATCTGATCTCATTTATAAGAAACAAAAAAAGCCCCCTGTTGCTCGCAACGAATCGTATTAGTTAGTTCCCCAAAAAAGTTGGGGAACAAATTTTTTTACTCTGTTTCTTATTATTATTATTCTTATTCTTTTTATTTTTTTTTCCGGGAAAAATTTTTTCCGCTAGTGATCTTGTAAACTACACATCCGACTTAGGTGAAACCTTTTTAGGGTAAGTAGGGATGTTATGTAGATTTGCGGAAACAAGGTTTTTGCGCACGTGCTTGCAAGAGCGCGCCGTGCAAAACTTAAAATGACCAATATAAAACTATATAACCGTAACTTTTCTATTTTGTGACGAAATGTTTTGAAACTTATAATGTAAGGATATATTAGTAGTAAGCACAAGATGACACGGTCAAAATAGCAAGATCGCACGCGCATGCACGTGCGCTTAGCCCGATTGGCTGAAAATAAAAATCTCAATATCTTTTTTGTTTTTTTATAAAATTGTTTAAATTTTGAACATATCATATATTGGGAATCTACAGCCTGTATTATAAGATTTATCATGAAAGCATGTGCATGCACATGTGCTTGCAAGAGCTGCATTGCAACACGAGAAATGTCCAAAATAATTGATACGACGAAACTATTTAAATTATTGATGAAATGCTTTGAAAATCATATTATAAATATCTTGAAAATAACAAAATGACATGGTAAAAAAATAAGATCTCCGCGCATGCACTGCCTTTGCTCTGATTGGCTGAAAGTAAAGTTCAATATTTTATGTTTTTGTCATAATCCTTTGAAATTTTTAACATAGACCTACATAATGAAAATCTACAGCATGATGTATAAGAATTTTCATGAAAGCATGCGTATGCACGTGTGCTCAATTGATTGGGTGAAACTTTAAATGGCTATATCTCGTTTGTTTTTTGACGAAATGCTTTGAAATTTAAAACTTATTCATGCATTGGCATATCCTACAATATGATTTACAAAAAAAATCATGAAATCACGCACATGTACGTGTGCTGCAATCTGATTGGCTTAAACTTGAAATGGCTAAAACTCCCCTTTTTTTTCAACCAAACAGGATGGGATTTAGAACATAGAAAGATATAAGGGACTCCTACAAGAAGGTATGGTCATCATGCACGTGCACGCACCTGCGTCATTTTGGGAAAAGTGAAATAAAAAAAAAATTTGAAAGAGTATTTTTCATACTTTTGGACCGAATGCTTTAAATATTGTATATTTAAATATGTTGATAGTGTAGACAAGATGATATGATTATAACGCACATGCATTAACGCCACGGGTGCAATGCTAAAATTTGAATATTTATCCTTCGAGAAAACGTTGTTAAAGTCAAAAATGCACAGAGTTTGTCTTATTTAATTAAGCTTACGGGAATATGGCACAAAAAAGGAGTTGGGGAGCTTTGGGACATCTGTAACTTTTTTACAATTAAATGTTATTATTATTATTCTTTTTTCTTCTTATTCTTTGGATTTTTTGTCCAATTTCTCAAAAATTTTAAAAAAGTTAAAACCTTTTTAGGGGTTTAAAAGGTGTGTTGTGTAATGTGCTGAACGAAGGTCATTTTGCGCGCATACGCCTGCACGTGCGGGCGCGTGAATGAGTTTGATGATATACTTAATATAGCCATAACTTTTACATTTTTTGATGAAATGCTTTTAAACCTTACATGAGGATATATTAATATTTTTAATATAATGACACTGTCAAATTAGACCGAACTCACGCGCGTGCACGTGCCTTTGCTCTGATTGGCTGAAACTAAAATCTCAATATCTCTTTTGTTTTTTGATGAAACCCTTTTAAATTTTAAACTGTATGTTAAAATATCCTACAATATGATATATAAAAAAATTTTATGAAATCACGCGCATGCACGTGTGCTGTAATCTGATTGGCTGAAAATTTAAATGGCTATATCTCCTTTATTTTTTTACAAAATGCTTTAAATTTAAAACGTATATCATTAGGATATCCTACAATATGATATAAAAAAATTTCATGAAATCACACGCATGCATGTGTGCTGCAATTTATTGGCTGAAAAATTTAAATGGCTATATCTCCTTTGTTTTTTGATGAAATGCTTTGAAATTTAAAACATAGTCATACATTAGAATATCCTACAATATGATATAGATAAAAATTCATTTAATCACACACATGCATGTGTGCTGCAATCTGATTGGCTGAAACTTAAAATGGCTATAACTCCCTTGTTTTTCAACCAAACAGGATGGGATTTAGAACATAGATAGATATAAGGAACTCCTACAAGAAGATATTGTGTCATGCACGTGCACGCACGTGCATGCATTTTAATGAGTGAAATTAAAAATACACTTGAATCCTGATTTTAAATATTGGACTGAATGCTTTAATATATTCTATATTTAAATATGATAAAAAGTGTAGACAAAATGATATGATTTTTGCACATCGATTTGGGGGCAATGCTAAAATTTGAATATAATTGGTATCCTTCTGAGAAAACGTTGTTAAAGTAAAAAATGCACAGAATTGTCTTATTTAATGAAGCTTACAGGGAATGTGGCACCAAAAGGGATTGGGGAGCGTTTGGGGGCATTGTAAAGGGGCCCCTTACAATTAGCACTAGTTATTATTATTATTATTTTTTTTTTTTTATTTGTTCTCCGGTACTTTTTTGCCGCGAGTGTTCTCAGAAAATGTTTACCCAACTGAGCTAAAACCTTTTTTGGGTTAATAGGTGTGTAGTGTGGTGTGCGGAACGAAGGTCATTTTTCGCGCATACGCCTGCACGTGCGTGCCGTGTATGATGAATTGACTGATGTAATTAATATAGCTATCTTTTTCTTTTTTTGATGAAATGCTTTGAAACTCATTACATAAGGATATATTAATAGTGTTAATAAATGACACTGTCAAAATTGCCCAACTCACGCGCATGCACGTGTGCCCTTTCTCTGATTGGCTGAAACAAAAATCTCAATATCTCTTTTGTTTTCCGACGAAAAGCTTTGAAATTTTTAACATTGTATAATTAGGGTATTTTACAAAATTAAAATAAAACAACATGAAATCACGCGCATGCACGTGCGCTGCAATCTGATTGGCTGAAACTTTAAATGGCTATATCTCCTTTGAATTGTGACGAAATGCTTTGAAATTTAAAACACAGTCATGCAATCGGATATCCTGTAATATGATATATAAAAAATTTCAAGAAATCACGCGCGTGCACGTGTGCTGCAATCTGATTGGCTGAAACTTTAAATGGCAATATCTCCTTTGAATTGTGACGAAATGCTTTGAAATTTAAAACATCATGCATTAGGATATTCTACAATATGATTTAAAAAAATATTGAAATTACGTGGATGCACGCGTGCTGCAATCTGATTGGCTGAAACTTGAAATGGCTATAATTCCCTTGGTTTTCAACCAAACAGGATGGGATTTAGAACATAGATAGATATAAGGGCCTCCTACAAGAAGGTATGGTCATCATGCACGTGCATGCTCGTGCATACATTTGGAATGAGTGAAATTAAAAGTACACTTGAATGAGTGATTTCTAATACTTTTGGACTAATTGCTTTAATATAAAGTATATTTAAATATATAGAAAGTGTAGACAAGATTATATGATCATTATGCACGTGCATTCACTTGGGCACGCGTGCAATGTTAAGATTTGAATATAATTGGTATCCTTTTGGGAAAACGTTGTTAAGTCAAAGATGCACAGATGTTGTCTTATTTAATAAGGCTTACAGGAAATATGGCACCAAAAGGGAGTTGGGGAGCGTTTGGGGAACATCTGTAACGGTCCCCGTTACAATTAGCACTAGTTTCTATAGTATGACGCAAGACCCAGAAAACTTCGAACATCGGTAACAGATTCAGGATTCGGCCAGTCGTTGACTGCCTTGATTTTCTCTTCATCGCATTTTATTCCGTCGACTGACAAAATGTGTCCTAAATATCGAACTTCATCTTGGAAAAATGTACACTTTTTGGGTTTTAGTTTTAATTTAGCACTTTTGAATCTATAAAAACTTGTTTCAAATTGTCTAGAGTTTCCGTAAACGTTTTACCAAAGACAATCACGTCGTCAAGATAAACGAGACAACGTTCCCATTGCAAACCGTTTAGAACAAGTTCCATAAGTCGTTCGAATGTTTTAGGACTGTTGGCCAATCCGAAGGGCATTACGCGAAATTGGTACAGCCCACGGTGAGTCGCGAAAGCCGTTTTAGGCTTATCCTCCTCTGACATTTTTACTTGGAAAAATCCTTGAGCGAGAGAGATCTAAAGTACAGTAGTATTGGGCACCTGAAAGTGAATCTAAAGAATCATCGACCCTTCGGTAAAGGATAACTATCTTTGATTGTTTTCAAATTTAATTTTCTATAATCAACGCAAAATCGAGTGGTATTATCCTTTTTCTTAACCAATACGATGGGCGCTGCCCATGGTGATTCACTCGGCTCAATGATGCCTTGATTTAGCATTTTGTCTATTTCTTCATTAGCTATCTCGCGTTGGTGTATAGGCAATCGCCTAGCAGGAATTTTTACAGGCGTTTGATCTTTTTTTTTTAACTTGATTTTGTGGTGGACTAGGTCTGTTTGACCTACTCGTCCATCTGGTCCGACAAATATATCTGAATACTGAGCTAAAACTTGTTTAAGTTTATTTTTCTCACCTGCTGACAATCTGTCAGAAACATTAGACATAAGAGGACTTAAGTGGTCTGGTAAGTCTTTCGTTAACAGTCCGTGATTGTCTTGTCTAACGTCTTTAGACGCTTGTTGTTTTTGGTGATAAATTTTTGTTACAGGCTCAAGAGAAGCAACATAAGCGTTTTTCTTTAATATGACTGTCTCTGGGGTAGGGTTTAAAATAGAAAATACCACTTCTGAGTCTTCTGACTTTATTATTGACTTTGGTATAATGACATGTTTTTCACCCATATAACCTTCAAATGGTTCTAAAATACTGTCAATTTCAGGCAATTTCCCTTTGATTTTCCCTTTCAGAAATATTTCTGACTCTCCGGGAATTTTTCATGTTTGAATTAACTGAACGCGAGCGCACGAATTTTCTGACACTGACTCATTTGTTAAGGCCAAGTCAAAATTTTTGAATTTCAGAACACCTCTGCCGGTATCAAAAGTGACATGATTACGAGCTAAAAAGTCTAATCCGAGAATTCCTTCGAGATTTCCTAAATCGGCTACCATAACCGATTGACTGAATTCGTCATTCGCGATCTCCAAATTCAAGGTACAGCGACCTAACACGGACATAGGTTCTCCATCAGCGGTCGTCAAAATAGACAATTCGTTCTCCAGTTTTACATTTCTCAAAGAATCGAATATTTGCTTCGACAGCAGAGTAACCGCAGAACCCGTATCTACAAGCATTTTAATATCTGAGTTTCCTACTGAAACTTTTATAAACCAGCAGTGTTGAGAAATAGCAGCTAATCTAAAGCTATTCAATGGCCTTACATTTTTATCAAATTTTTTATCACAATTGTTTGTCTGAGCTGAGCCTGTGGCCTCCATCCCAGCTCGTTCTAGTTTAAATCAGTATTCTCCTCGGACTGTTGTGTCCTTGGAGTCCTAACTGACTCGTTTTTCGCGTAACTTGAGCTCTTCTTTGGACAGTTGCGACTTATATGACCTTCCTCAATGCAATTAAAACAAGTGAATTTTTGAGAGTCTCGCGATTTAATAGGCGGGCGCGGGTTATTTCTCTGTTCAGTTTTCTCTACCTGACTGGGTCTTTCCGGTTTATTTAATAAATTCTTTAGAGATTCTTTGACATCTCTATCGAATTCTCTAATCTATCAAGTCTAGATATCTCAAGGTTTGAATGACGTGAGGTTTTCTGAATATTCTTTTCAGAATTTCCTGTTTGTCAAGGCCATAACATTCGAATGAACGGACTCGTTAGGTTTCCGTAGTACACTGTACGAACCCTCAAAGGCCTCAAACTCTACAGCTAATGATGCCTCATCTCGTAGAGAAATAGATGCCGTAGAACATGACGCTGTAGAAATAATCAAAAACATCAAGGATCGATCTCCAACTACCAAAGTTTATTTCTCAGAAGTTTTACCCAGACGGGACGTAGATGTTTCGTATGTGAATAACACGCTAAGATATGTTTGTGACGAGTATGGAGGTTTGTTCATTTCTAATAAGAGTGTATTCAAAAAGGTCGACAACATGCATTACTGGAAAGACGGGATACACCTTTCCGATAAGGGAACGTCAGCGCTACTTAAACAGATGAACAACGAAGTTCCGATTTTACGTGGCAAGGGAGCATTAAGGGACAACGGAAATTCCAGCTTTAGCCAGTCCGTAACGTGTTACTTCTGTGGTGAACATGGACATACCTCACGCCACTGCAGGCACGGCCGCAAACTAGACTGTTGGAACTGCGGAGAACTAGGCCACAAGACCAAATTCTGTGTGTATTAGGTTTTAGGCAAGGAATGTATAGCCGTTCACAACAATACTAAATCTACACTAAATTCAAATAGATATTCTATTCTAGGCGCTGTATGTACAGAATGTAACGATTTTCAATGTTCTTGTTTAAATCAAACTAATACTTTTGTTTATAATACCTCTGTTAAATCTGAATTGCCCAGAAAACCATATATTAAGAATAAGACTCCCTTGGACAAAGTGAAAACTTATCTCAATGATGAGAGCTCAATTATACAACCTGCTAACATTGCTCCTCTTACGATAAACTCATTCAAATCTGTTTCACAAACAAAACATCAAGCTCCTATGACCAATAACCAAATTCATACTTCACAAATACAAAAAAATTCAAGATTTGGATTGATTAAGAAAGGTTTACGTTTCGGAAATTTAAATATTTGTCATATTATTCCTAAAATAGATGAAATTAAACTGTTGCTTCAAACACGGCAATCTTTAGATATTTTAGGATTGTGTGAAACTTTTTTGAGTGAGCAAGTAGGAAATTCAGAACTGTTTATTGATGGGTTTGTTTTTGAAAGAAAAGACCGTACATTAAGGGCAGGTGGTGGAATTCTTATTTATATTTCAAGTGATATCACATATAAACGTAGAACTGATTTTGAGATCAGTAATATTGAGACAATCTGGCTAGAAATTAATCTAAAAAATTCTAAACCTATATTTTATTGCTCTGCTTATCGTCCACCATCTGCCCCCTCCTGCTGGGCGGAGGACCTAGCAAGGGAGGTGAACCGTGCCTCCTGCTGTGACGATACTGAAATTATTCTATCAGGTGATTTTAATATTGATCTAATGAAAGCCCCCACAATATTGGACATCTGCTTTAGAGGAGTTTGGACTTTCTCAGATAGTTACTGTTCCTACTAGAATAACAAGTACCTCAAGTACCTTAATTGATCATTTTTATACAACTAAACCAGAAAACATATGTGAAACAAATGTGCCCCCTATTGCTATTTCTGACCACTACCCTGTATGTTTGACACGGAAAACTAATTGTATACAGCGTAGAGGAAAACATACTGAAATCCAATATCGAGATTTTAAACAATTCAACGAAAACGAGTTTTTGAGAGAGTTAGAAAATGCAAATTTTAACACTCTTCTTAAACTTAAAGACCCAAACGAAATAATGAATAAATTTTATGAATTGTTTAATGATATTCTTAACAGGCATGCCAAAGTAAAAACAAAAAGAGTCAAGACTGAAATTCGACCTAAATGGCTAACACAGGAAATAAATGATGCCAGACATTTACGCGATACATATCATTTACAAAGGAATTCAGAAAATTACAAAATTTGGAGAAATAAAGTTACACAATTAATAGATCAAGCAAAATCAAAGTATTACAAATCTGCAATTGAAGAAAGCTCAAGTCCTAAAGAAATGTGGAGTTATTTAAACCATTTGGCATCTAAATCCAAAACTTTTACACCTAGCCGTATTACACAAAATGGTTTAGATTTTGAAGATTTACAGGATATTGTTGATATTTTTAACAAACACTTTACGGAAATATCCTGTAAACTATTAGCAGATATGTCAGTACAAAGTTTTGATTCAGAATTATTAAATCGGTATACAGAAACTAAACTAGGGAAAGAAAATGTTTTCAGTATTAATGAAATAACTGAATTTGAAGTATTGAATATGTTGAATACACTTGATGTAAATAAGTCAGCCGGTATAGACTTTATCGGACCTCGTCTTCTAAAACTTTCGGCAAATGTCATATGCAAATCTATTACACATCTTATAAATGCTAGTATCACTAATGGAGTATTTCCATCCAGTTTAAAACAAGCAAAAGTCACTCCTATTTTCAAAAATGGCGACCACGCAGATCCAGGGAACTACAGACCGATATCCATTCTTCCAACATTATCAAAATTAGTTGAAAAACACATAGCAAATCAAATACGTAACTTTGCCTCTAACTTTGATCTTTTATTTAAATCACAATCTGGATTTCGAGAATTTCATTCATGTCAAACGGCTCTTACAAAACTTACAGATAATTGGCTACAAGCTATGGACCAAGGAAATCTAGTAGGCATAACTTTCATCGATTTTAGCAAGGCATTTGATTTGGTTAATCATGAAATTCTAATAAGTAAACTTCAATCATATAACTTTGATCAAAGGGCTATTAAATGGTTTCATTCTTATTTAACCTCAAGGTCTCAGTGTGTAAAAATAGGAACATATTCCTCTGATTTTTTGCCCGTCACAGCAGGAGTGCCCCAAGGTTCTATCTTAGGTCCCCTATTATTTTTATTGTATATAAATGATCTCCCTTTACATGTAAATAGAACAGATATTGATATGTTTGCCGATGATGCAACCTTGCATACATATCATAAAAATATAGAAGGTATTGAGAATGCCCTTAACTTTGATTTGTGTGAGATTGAAAATTGGTGTTCCAAAAATCAAATGGTGTTAAATACCAATAAGACAAAATGTATGCTTATGGGAACTCAGCAGAGAAAATCAAGAATAGATTCACCTGAACTAAATTTATATGCTTCAAACAAATTAATTGAAAATGTTGAATCTGAAAAACTTCTGGGAGTGCATATTGATGGTTCATTGCGCTATAATCACCATATTGACTCAGTTTGTAAATCTTTGACATATAAATTATATACGTTGCGCAAAATTAAAAAATTCCTCCCCTTACACACAAGAAAACTATTCTATAATGCATACATTCTGCCCTCTTTGAATTATTGCCTAACTATTTGGGGTAATGCGCCAGGTGCTGGCATAGATAGAGTTTTTAAATTGCAAAAAAGGGCAGCCCGTATTATACTAGATGTGGCTTATGATGCCCCTTCACTACCATTATTCGAAAAACTTGGATGGCTGACTATTTACGAGTTGATTGATTTTCATAAATATATATTACTGTACAAAACACTTCATGGTATGGCACCTACTTATTTAAGAGACTCTTTTGAATTTATTTCTTCTAGTAGTTATGCTCTACGATCTGAAACAAACTATGACCTTCATCTACCGAAATATCGAACAAATCAATTTAAAAATTCTTTTCATTATTCCGGTGTTCATTTATGGAACAAACTACCTTTGTACATACGTTTTTCACAGAATTTACACACATTTCGTAAAAATGTAGAAAAATTCATAATAACATGCCGCAACTAAAATCTCCTGAAATCTATATGTACTTGTATTTTTACGTCATGTTGTATTATTTATTATTGTACAATGATTTCATTATTGTATTATTGTGAACATGCTTAGAGGGCCCCGAGGAAGACTAGTGCCTTGCACTAATCGGGTCACCCTCTTAAAATAAAGTATTATTATTATTATTATTATTATTATTATTATATAGCTCGATCCAGGGTGCTCGGGTGTGCGAACTGAATGTGTCTTTTGATATCTTGATTTCCTAACCCGGAAATATACTGCTCGACAATTAAACTCTCTCTCATTTCTATAGGTATAGACGGAAATGCGCGACTCGCGAGACGCTTAAGCGCATAGCCATATTCGACTACTGATTCTTCGCGATTGCGACGTCTATTTCTAAACTCACAGCGATATGCTGTAACTCGTTCAGGTGGGCAGAATCTCTGCATTAATACAGACTTTAATGTCTCGTACTGACATAAAATTTCTCTGGGTAATTCTCCTTAAACGCGCTGGGCTACACCTCTTAGACTCATAGCAAGTTGAAGCGCTTTTTCATGATCATTCCATTCATTCCATTCAGCCACTTGCTCAAAATGACACACATAATCATTCCATTCAACTTTATTCCCGTCAAAAATGTCCGGTTCTTTCGGCTTTCTATTTACAAGCTTTGTACTTTTCTGTACATTTGCAGCTTTTTCTCCAAAGTTTGTATTTTCTAAGTCATTGTAAAAAGCGTGTTCATTAAAATCGACATTTGCCCCTTTTGGGCCTCTCCGAGTCACGTGATTTGTAAATGTTGACGGCGCAACATGTTTAGAATCGAGGGGATTTCTTGTGTTTCTTTCACGTTTTGGATTATGTGTGAATGTTTCAACTATGTCAGGAGTATTTATTCTCCTATTTGACACTCTTTGTTTTGAATCACACGATAAGTCTTCATTCATACCAAGACAGTGGAGAGAATTTTCTTGTGAACATGAAAACAAATCTGATTGAGCGTGCGCATGCACTTGTGTATCTGGAAAGAGGTACGGATCACGTTTCTGTGATGAAAGATCAGTGATCGAACTACAATTTCTGTGTCACGGACAAGTACAAGTGTTAAATTCATGATCTGACTTTGAAAAACACCGGACATTGTCTGAATAAGATTTAGGTCTAACGACTGAGTTATCGTTCGTTCCATGACTGACAAGCGGCGGATCATACATTCCATGATATACGCGCTCGGACTCGTACTCGGTCTCTGAACAATCGATGTCTAGGGGTAAGTTCTGAAGTTTGTTATTAGTAACTGTTTTACTACATGTGGGCATGTATCTACATTCGCCGTTATTCTCGGAAGATCTGTTTTGATCTAAGGGAACAGTCTTATCGTCTGTAGTCGGTCCGCGCCTTAAGAAACTTGGTGTGAAAAATTTCACAAAGCCATTAAAACCACTTGACAAGTTGTGTAAAAATGATTCATTTGAAGCCATTGGCTTTTTTTCCCTTATGCTACACAAAACAAAACAACAGTTAAAGCTAGAATCGATATCCCTCGGACGAAGCCCCCAAAATATGTAACGGGCGGTTGCCCAATAGTCCCAGAATCTATTAACAGGAATCGATTTCAGTTTTAACCGTTTATTTAATTACAGTTAATTCTCGATAAACCGCCACCTTTTGTAATTTAGAAATCATGGCGGTATAACGAATTTGGCGATGAATTGAATTTTCCATCTTTAGGAAATAAGACGTAGAGTTATCGTTGTTAGAAACACCATTTAGCGTTCCTATTCTTATTATCACAAGTACATGTATATATAAACATATTTCTAAATTTGAAAATACTTCAAGTAATTTTTTAATGTACAATTTCGCTAAAACAAAGTATTCAGTTATGAAATTAAGAGAGGTATATGTGTATGTATGTAAATGTGCACGTCCGATATTGAAAAAAAAATGCTGGGTCGATCGTCGTGATATATTGCCTATAGTACGTAAAATAAGTTCTTGAATAAATTCATTGTTTATGAAATCATTGTTAATGAAACGTTCACAATTTCTAACTTATAATTATTTTTTAAGCAAACCTTGCATTGTTTTTAAAAGCAGAGATAATCAAAATAATATCGTTATCGGCGTACTTTACAACGACCGCTTTCGTGGCGAAGCCTTGACTTAATGATTTTATTAAACAGAAAACAAAATTATTCTAACAGTTCATGTTAAAATCATTGTTTACTTAATTGCATGTACCTTGACTGGCTTTGCATGCTTTATAACAGGGATAGTGTCAACCAATTAGACGCGCTTCACTGACCACATACACCTGTGGCGGTATTATCGAGATAATTGACACTTAAAAATGGACGTTTGTTGTGAAAACAGGGTGGCGGATGGCGGTATGCGAATTTGGCGTTATAAAGAGAATTTTATATAGCAGGAAAAACGTTCTTGGGAAATCATGGCGGTATTGCGAAAATGGCGATGAATCGAATGGCGATAATTCGAGAATTGACTGTACAATAATAAACATCTATAACAATGATAACAATGCTTACAGGTCAAATATAGACCGCTCTCTCCTCTAAACACGTTCACTTTCTTCAGTATAAAAATCAGCACTCCTCAAAATTACAACAGTCGTCAGTAATAATACCGTCGGGCTAACCCGGACCGGGACGTACTGTGACGTCATACTCATAACATAAAAATGACGTTTAGCGCACAATCAATAGAAAAATAAGTATTACGCTAACAAAATAGCAATAGGTATATTTTATACATAATAAACATAGACATGCTAATTTAATATCGGTCAATGTACACAAGTAATAATCAATTACTGGAATATTAATTAATAAATATTCAATAAAGATCTCAACCGTCACAAATCGATATGAATGACCTTGTTTTAATACCTATATACTAGTACCAGGGGTGATAAAAAAAATCGAACTATTTCTATATCTACAAAACCACAATTCAGATTAGAAACATAGCCAAACACAAGTTCTTTAAATAGCATATGCCGAAGTTTTGCTCCTTGTTTGTGATGTCACAATCTGAAAATGACGTCATGCAGGTACTTGTGACGAAAATTCTATTCGCCCATATTGTCGAAATTAAAATTTTACAAAGTAAAGAAAAAAATCAACATAATTAAATATTTTATACCATCTTTAAAATGACGTTTGGTGGTCCTCCCAACTCAGGGAAAAATTATTGGGTTCTTATTTATAGGTGAGAAAGAAATTCCTTAAAATTTAAACATAATTGTTGACGGAAGAAAAAGAAAAAATATTAATCGTGTAATGGGATGTAAAAAGAATGAGTCGGGCCATTTCCAGACAGTAGATCGGGAGAGAGGGCAACCAAATATTTTAATATCAGGTGGTCTTATAAGGCTAGTACATATTCCATCACGTATTTAGTAATGCAATTTTTTTGTAATCATTTGCACTATTTTGAAAAACAAACAGGATTTTCGGGGGGGGGGGGGGGCTCTCACTTTCTTTGCGATGATAGACATAGCATATGCAATGGACATTTCTTTGCAAACATTGTACTCGCTTCTAAATTTCAAAGATTTTATCAAGCTTCGTATGTTCAATGAGCGAGAGCTTACAACGTTGTCAACATAATGAGACATGATGCGTTTTTATGTCTAAACATTACTCCATACAGTGTGTTGGTCATTGCAAACAATCTAGCTATTTATGTGAGGTGCCTGAAGGAAATCTTATAACTGCTTATTTTTTCTATCTAACTTCTAAACAAAATATACACGTGTACCAATTTTAGAATGTAAGACATGTAATGACAATTTTTTTTTCATGCACCGGATATTGTTTAACATTTTCAAATTAAATGCTAAGCATCCTTCTTGCAGTGCCCCATTTGAAAATAACTTCTATCTCCACAGAAAAAAGACCCGCCGTAAACACATATGTTTAGGACATTTTTATCTTTTTTTCTTGAGTTTTAAAGAAACCAACAAATTATCAAGACTTGTTCCATGAAAAATTAAATATAATCATGGTAATAAAAAAAATATATCCACAGCAGATATATGCACATGCCAACCACGTGCTCAGTGGAATAATTTTAACGAGGAAACTCGAACTGTAAACAGAGCAGTTTTTCCCGATTTGCTGGAGTGGGGTTAAAATCGCGTTTTTCATTAATCAGATGATGCGATGCAACAAGTAAAAGTAGTAAGTACTATAACCTAATGATTATTACTTAGTAATTACTTGTCTTGATGTTATTATGGTCGCATTTATTCTAAAATCAATGTTATTCGAACTCTGTG
This sequence comes from Saccostrea cuccullata, assembly GCF_032062105.1. Classification (NCBI taxonomy): domain Eukaryota; kingdom Metazoa; phylum Mollusca; class Bivalvia; order Ostreida; family Ostreidae; genus Saccostrea; species Saccostrea cuccullata. The sequence goes on from NW_026927785.1 coordinate 25,937, forward strand.
TGACAGAGGAATGGCGGACGAAATAAACACATTGCCTCAGGAAGACACCCATATGAAAAATCAAATTTTCAAGAATTATGGATAATGACAAGAAAAAAGCGAAACAAATGGTTGTAGCCATATCATCAATGAATCAAACTAACACCATTTTCAATGCATTTATCATCTCGTAAATGCTGTAGCTGCGCAGTTCTAACATGATTAATTTCCTCTAATTAAAACAAAATAAACTTAATTGTTTACTAATTTTGGTCTCTAACAGTAGGTAATTAGTGCATTAGCACTTTGAGTAACTTTTGGCTAGTTTAGTGGAGTATTAAGCGCATTCTTGGTATTTCTTATTTTACACCAGACTAGATCTAATATGGCTTGTACATCCCCCTTAAATTGTACACTGTCTGCTACTTTTGATTCACAAAATAGATATTCGGGAAAAGTTAAGGCGTTTCAGAAGCTAGGAGAAATCAGTGTTTTCTAGCTGCTACCTAAGAATAAAAGGAAAATAAGCATGTAATACATGTATTCTGTCTAGACAGAATTTATCGGCCTATTTTTTTATTAAGCTCACTTAAATGATAAATAAGAGGCACAATGACCTAAATATTCAGATATTCATCAATAATCTGCACAAAGTAAACAGCATTTGATGTTATCCATATGTAAATATTCTCAAGGGTGATTGATACCAAAAGGGTTTTCCCATTCTTTTCCATAAACGCGACCAGGCTCGATAAGGAACGCCATCGGAAATTAACTGTATTGATATAACGATTGTGAAAGTGGGGTATATGAAATTCGGTCAGATACTTAAAAAAAAAGAAAAAAAGGTTGGGTTGTTATCCACATCGAAAACACGAGGCCCTGGGGCCACATCGCTCCCCTGAGCAATTGTCTAGAAAAAAGCACACATCATATCAGAACTGAAAGTTTAATAAGGGGGGGGGCTTGAATTTTAACCTTCCAGGGGGTCATGATTTGAACAAACTTGAATCTACACTACCTGAGGATGATTCCCTATAAATATTACTAAGCATGGCTTTAAAGTACTTGAAAAGAAGATTTTAAAAGGTTTCCCTAGATATTCCTATGTAAAACTTTTATCGGCCATTTGGCCCCACCCTACCGCCAGGGGTCATGATTTGAACAAACTTGAATCTACACTATCTGGTGATGATTCCACAGGAGTTTAATATTTCCTGTCTCAATGGTTCTTGAGAAGAAGATTTTTCCTATATATTGCTATGTAAAACTTTGATCGGCCATTTTGGCCCCACCCTACCCCCGGGGGTCATGATTTGAGCAAAATTGAATCTACACTATCTGAGGATGATTCCACATGAGTTTCATCTTTCCTGGTCCAGTGGTTCTTGAGAAGAAGATTTTTAAAGATTTTTCATATATATTGCTATGTAAAACTTTGATCGGCCATTTTGGCCCCACCCTACTCCAGGGGGTCATGATTTGAACAAACTTGAATCTACACTGCCTGAGTGGTTACATATGAGTTTCATCTTTCCTGGCCCAGTGGTTCTTCAGAAGATTTTAAAAGATTTTTCCTATATATTCCTATGTAAAACTTTGATCGGCCATTTTGGCACCACCCTACCCCAGGGGTCATGATTTGAACAAAATTGAATCTACACTACCTGAGGATGATTCCACATGAGTTTCATCTTTCCTGGCTCAGTGGTTCTTGAGAAGAAGATTTTTCAAGATTTTTCCTGTATATTCCTATGTAAAACTTTGATGGGCCATTTTGGCCCCACCCTAGCCCCGGGGGTCATGATTTGAACAAACTTGAATCTATACACTACCTGAGGATGATTCTATATGAGTTTCATCTTTCCTGGCCCAGTGGTTCTTGAGAAGAAGATTTTTTAAAAATGCCATTAAATGACAGGCAGAAATGACTGTCATCAGCAGTAATCCCCACCCAACCCTAGTGCGGGTCTAAATCTTACTACTATACATGTATTCCTAAAAATTCATTCAGCAATCCTGGACATAAAAAATGAAAAATAACACATTACCAACATACAAAGAACTATTTCAACTTTTGTAAAACAATATCATCTTATTATGTACCTGTACACAATATCTGCTAGATGCATAATTACATCGAAGCTTTACTACTTCTTGATACAACCAAATGCTCCTGTCATCATGGTTGGAAATGTTTTTTTCTAAGCAAATGTCCTCTTTCCTGAAACATATAATGTGTCAAACCTGTCCACATATTTTGACAATTGTCAAACCTCATAACACTCATATTTCTCTATTACTGGTTTGATATTTATTTTACAATCAGAGGCTCATGTCACCATGATTGTGTATAATTTTGTGACACAATTAATTAAGACAATTGATTGAAATTAAGCAAACAAATCCAAACAAATTAACAAATTACTCACTATTTTATAGGAACCCAACTCAAAGTAGCTTTGAAATGTCATGAATTCATAATCTGACCAGATGCTCCTGTTACCATGGTCATTACCTCAACCTCACCTCGGTAGCAGTTAAAGATTTACAACAGGGATTCGAATATACTTTTTGAAAGCGTCTGATGATCACCGTCCCATTGCTTTAATTTTTTGCTCTGGAACTCCAATGGAAAAAGCCGTTGTGGCTACTCCAATTCTAAAGCTGTGACCTATATATCGTTTACAGTCTAACCCACACCAAATTATTGACAAGCATAACTGATCTGTAAAATATTTCCGTGACACTGGTGACCCATCCATGAAAGTAAAAAGAGGACCAGAAGTTGGTTTTCTTACTTGAAAATATGACCATAGGGCCTGAACGGGACATATTGTGATATCTTTGCTGTTACTTTCCACATGCAACGTGTAAGATTGACCTTTACTATGTTTGAAAGTTTTCATAGTCAACTCTAAACCCTATTGGGCAGTCTAAAGTATTTTCTAAAAAATGTACAGATTGTACTGTCAATAAATGACAATATCTGTCTTTTGAAGCTGTAAATTTTCCAATCCTAAGAAAACAGTGAAATGCCACTAAATACATACTTTTCATAAGTACCTGTACAAAATATGAACTTGCTGTATGTGGTAAAGAAGCTATCAGCTGTTTATGAATGCTTGGTGTTATAGGTAACCTAGGGTCCACTTAGCTTGTTTTATTCTTGTAACCTTGTAAACATTTTTTCAGTAAAAAATTCTGGGTCTTCCATATTCCGTATCTTATGTTGAAAACTTAATGCTGAAACATAGGTTGTCACAGTAGCACAAGCAAAGCCTTGTGAGTAACAATAAGCTATGAACAAGATGATATCTTAATTCTGCTTCTGCTGGTACACCTTTTCTTTGCAAAGCAAATGATGACACAAAACGATGGTAATATTCAATTGCCCTTTGGTAAGTATTATGAGTTGATGGTGCTAATGACTGATGTATTAGGTCCGAAGCTATCGATTCTAAATTTTGAAATTGTTCTCGTTGTAATGGCATGCTACAGGGTTGTTGTGGGAAAATTTTTGTAGGAACTGTGGAATCTGCTGGCGAGAAAGATGATCAGATAAAACATTATCTAAACCCGGTACATGTCTTGCTTGAAATAAAATATTGTGTTTTAAACATTGCACTACTAAACGACGAACTAGAACCATGATTGTCTTTTCTTTAGAGGTTTGTTTATTGACGATGTGCACAACAGCATCATTATCCGTGAAAAAAATAATACATCGATTTGCTAACAGATCTGCCCAAAGCTGAACTGCAAGTACAATGGGAAATAAGTCTTTTATTGTAGTATGATAGGTACATGTATTCCAGGTTTTAGGCCATATCACTAAAATACTGTTTACCTAAATAACCACCGAAACCAGTGTTACTTGCATCCGTGTTAGGGGGTTCAGGTAACCCGACTTACCTAATGTAATCGTGCCATTTAAACACGGTTTATCAATGTTTATGAACGTAATTTTTGCATTATTATTCATATTCATCTAGAAGTTAAATATAGTGAATTTTTTCTACATTGTTTGAACTTTCGTATGATAGGTGTGTTATGTAATTCTGAAGAGTTTGCATTAAAAATTAACCCGGTCGAAGTTGTGCTAAAATTGAAAACGGGGTTTCTCCCTTTGATGCATGGCACTGTAGTTTTGTCTCCGCGACGTTGATAGCGTCATTTTGATTGGCTTTCCGGGAGGCGATTTTTAAGGAATTAACGACATTGACCTACCACAGAAAAGCTTACATTTTGAAGATCAATATGGTTAATGTTGCATCTCAATGCGCTGGTAGAGTCTATAACTTAACCCAGTCAACGCATCCGGACAAATAATTTCCGATTTGGTTTATATATTATATATATATTGTACGCCGAACCCGATGCATTTTAATGATATTTTAGCGGGAAACATAAATGTAGAGCAGTCCGAATATCATGGTTGATGAAAAGAAATATAAGAAAGTACTTGAATGGAGTCATAGCGGTGTTTCCACATGGACGAAGAAAGAGGGTATGTATAGAACTTATTATTTCATGTATGCATTCATTTTCTTACGATTTCTCTAAGTTACCTGGATACATGCACAGAGTCGGCAATCTTGTTAACAGGATCAATCTCCTAAACAACGGGCATACAGGAAAACTTGTCAACCAAAAGTTAGTCCTTTTTAAGTCTTCTGATGAAATTTGAAAATTTTCCATTTTTGCACTGTTAATTTATAGCCCATTCGGGATGTTATATTCCAAACGGACTATTATATCCCATTTGGGCGATTGGTCCCAACCTGATTAATATTTATAAAAAAAGGACTACTCAGCATCAATTAACAACAATCAAGTCTGAAAAAAATAAGAAATTGTGATTGTTAAAAGTATAAAATAAGTAAGCCTGCCATTGCACAAAAAACTAGAAACCCCCTCAACAGATCATGCTCATCTGAACCAATCACAGACCATCAATATTCAGTTATTATCCCATGTTAGCCCCTTTATCCCGTGGATATGACTATTGGATATTTTTTTTTTTTATTTTTTTTTTATTTTAAACAGGTGGCTCCAATCAGCCACGTTCCTCCGATTACTTGACTCGACACGAATTTAGTGGCGGTGTGAAACGAGGTATATTTATATAAATTGATTTTATTTCTTCCCATAGCTGCAAATCCGCCTCATCAAGAGTTTATATGCATTATGTATTTATGCATCTACACATTAACAATAAAATCATTTAATTGTTGAGGGGGTGAGAATATCATCTAAGTCTTTATTGCGTTTGTAGGACACAATAGGTAATTATGAGAAGACTTTTTGACAGTCTTCATCCTTTGTAAGGATGTGCCAATATTTTATCAGTTTTCTTTTTAAATGTCGTATACAGGGGTTGTATTTTGTGACAA
>NW_026927786.1:0-31048 GCF_032062105.1 Saccostrea cuccullata
GAAATCCCAAAAGGGGATTTAAAAATTTTGAAATCTGGAGGTACTTTACTTTTGCAGTCATGAGAGATCGATGGAATTTTGGATTAAATAACATCAAGTTTGCAATGCCTGCTTTTGACGATTCTTTAGCTATGCCCGATAAGTAGTACCTGGCTGACTTTCGATAGGTAACACCAACAAAAATGTCATCCTTGGGTTTCGACGGTGCTTCCGAATTCCGTTTGTCACTTAAAGCTGACATGAACTCTTAAAAAGGCATCATTTTTCATCTTTGTACGACTTACTACATTCCTGTAAGCCTTTGTCCGCCATATTTCTTCATTCCGCCATATTTAATTGAAAATTTTTGGCCGCCTGTACCTGTTATATAAAGCCTGGTGCATTTGTTTCACTTGAGTGATTTTCTAGCCTGGCTGTCGACATGTACACATCTCCGATAACATAGTTGTCATAAATCCATAAACTGACCAGATACATGTTTTAAAAGTGAACAAAAACTAAACTATACTCCGAGAAGTAAATTATTTTTGAATGTATTTGCTGCAATTTAGAAAAAATAACACGGAAATGAGCAAAAGCCGTTTGTATATGCACGCATGCAAGTCGAGAATACGCATCGAACGCAATGATAAAGATATTTACCTGAATACTGCTATCGTTACAGGGATGTGCACATGTCGAAAGAAATATCCTATTTTTACTTTTATTGAAATATGCATCTCAGAATTCATGCAATCCATTGCTAACGGAACAGTAAAAAATTGTCACCACATAGCACTTGGACACACGTGGTCCACGACGATAGTCTATTTGGTCAGGGGAAATTTCAAAGGTGGAAAGTATCATGGTTGACTGAAAAAGTGCAATTTTTTTTCAAAAATAAATATTACTCTTGTCTGTTTATGTAAATGTAAACAAAATTTTTAGACTTGGCTTAATTACATTAAATTTATTTTATAGCATGCAACATTACGAATCATTCATCCTTTGACGAGATTCTCCCGTGAAAGGGGGGGGGGTAAAAATAATGCATAACGCTCTCTGAAAAGATCGGATTTTTTTTACGATCAAATATTTTCATTATAAATAATGTGTATTGGCTTTATTTATTTATTTTTTTTAAATAAAGACCTTATATAACTTGATTTAAACTTATTTTCATAATTTTATACACAATAAACGAGTTTGATTCTATGGTACATGAATAATCAAAATAGAATTCATTGGCGGATCCAGAGGTGGAGTGGGGTTCCAGGGATTGGAACACTCGGCCTTTATTTTTGTACACACATACACAGAGAGAGAGAAGAGAGAGAGAGAGAATGTTTTTTTCTGTAATATAGAGTATAGATATTTATACGTCTAATAATATGAATAATTTGAAGAAATAAAAAGATCTCTGTCCTTTCGGTTCTCTAGATCTGTAGATTTTCGCGGATTTGCTTTCCTCCGCGTACCTTCAATCATTTTTCAATCAACTATTTGAATCTCTTCACCATTTTACAATGTTCAGTATAAAGAGACAACAAAAAACATATGGGTGATTTTATACATAGCAGTAGATCTATAAAGCATGCGTGAATACTAAACAAAAAAATTGTACGTTGCTATAAATGTGAAGTATGGGAATTTAGGCGAGGGGCATATTTTATTTTTTTTTCTTTATGAACGAGCACAATTTTCTCAGAAAACAGTGTTTATTGTTATTATTAATAATGTGTTTAAAATGAATTACATTCTGAAATTTTATGCTTTTTTCTGTTAAGCATAGCATTCTTTCTGAAATTTAGTATGTAATGAAACTCACCTCTGAGTTCTTTTAAATTACAATGGGGACAAATTTCTATCTTGTCTTGGTAACCCTGTCTAATGGCTTCGACCACCCACAAGTAACATGCAAGGAAGATTCCAGCGAACTTTTTTACCATTTTTGGACCATTTTCAGAAGTAACTAACTTTAAGAAGTATGCATGAAATATTTCGATTCGGTAAAGATAAAGGTTTAAAATGTTCCCGTAGTATGCAGATGGAGGGGGGGGCTCACTTTTTCTGCGGACAATCTTTGCCCCAGTTTTAAATAAATTAAAATTTTGATTTGGAAGCTCCCTCCACATTTTTTGTTTGCAGGAAAATACGCAGATTCAAGCATTCAAAAGCCAAAAAGGATTGTATAGAGTGTGATGCATAGGTTTTTTTGTTTTGTTTTGTTTTTTTATTTTTTGTTTTTGTTTTTTTTTTTTTTTGCTTGTCAACTGATTTTGAAGGTCCCCCATCAATATAAATTGAAGTGGCTGTGGTGTGATTCTATGCATGAGTGCCATGCGCGGATCTGAGGGGGTTAGGACCCCCCCCCCCCCTCCCCTGGGACTTGCAAGGTTATTAAATTTATTTACTAAAGCAAGAAAAAAAGTTACGTAGGAACCCCCTCGGAAAACGCAGACTCCCTGGTAAACGCGAATTTGTGTTAAATTGGTATGAAAAGGCTAAGGTTTGAAGCATTAGAAGTCATCGGTTACCCCTACCCCCCCCCCCCCCCCCCCCCCCGAAATAGGTTTTGAAGTTTGGGCGAGTTTACGGGGTTTTTTTTGCATGTCAAGAAATATCTGGGTTGTATATAAATTATTAATAGTCGAATCAAAGAGGAAGGGAAAGCAAACTGCCGATAGGAGTTCCACATTCTACCAAAAATTAGCTTTTTTATACCTCTTGTCTAAATAATTTTTGTCCAGATTCCTTACCTGAGAAGGTACATGTATTTGAGAAAGTTCCCAATGTTCCCATTCCTATGATGTAGACTTCACGTTTACATGTATTTTCCTTTCAATTTCGGTGTTTAGGTTTATTTTCTTGTCAAAAGTAAAATTATTATTTTAATTTTTGAACAAGTTTCGACATCCCCCCACAAAAAAATCTTTGATCTGTCCCAAGATCTAATAAATGGTACAGCACAAAATACATATGATTTTATATCTATTACTGCTCTTACAGATGGTTTCAGGAGGAGAGAGAGCGAGAGAGTTCAATGAATAAAAGAGTAATTAAAAATTATCTGTATTCCACCAGGTTTCAAGTTTCCCTACCAAAGTTTCTAAAAGTATCTCCCAAATATTGCAACAGAAATTATTTTTATTTTTAAAAAACTAGACTGTCAGACAGGGATACTGAAATCTCGAAAGACTTCCTGTAATAATTATAAAACAGCCACATTCCGCAAAAATGTTCATACTTTGTGGTCAGAATGAGACAATAAAAAAATCTTCAAAAATGGAATTGGCAGAAATATCTGTCTTCCAAGAATATTTAGGTAACGGCCATGTCAATTATATCTGCCCCCCCCCTTAAAAATACAAATGCCTCAATGTCAGTCTAAAAGGGGGATGTTTTTTCCGCGTGTGTTAAAGAACGTACAGATGTACACATAAACTTTTGTATTCTGGTTAAATGCTTTCAAGTCTTGAACTAAATATTTACCGTATATCAAATTACTTGGTTTAGATTTGAGATTAGTACTAAAATAATCAGTTGTAATTGACAAATGAATTTTGCGATGCAAAACAACTGCAGACTATATAAAGAATGTTTACTAGAACTAGATACACAATTTTCAGTTATACCTTATGAAGCCGTTATAATTATACTTTAGAACCCCCCCCCCCATTTTAGCCGCGCAAATACCACTCTTTTCCACTTGTGATATTTTCCCTGACCAAAAAATCTGATCAGCACGGACTAAGTGTATCGACGCGCTAGACTGCACGGAGTAGATACAGTGTGTTTATTGAGTTTTTATGGAGTTTAGTTCTTTTTTGTGATGCATATTTCAATAAATGGAATTCAGGGTGTATATCACTTGACTTGTGCACATCTTCGAACCGATGCAGTGATCTTATTACCAGGTATGGGTACGTTTACAGCGTTCGACGCGTTTTCTCGACATGCATCAAAGTCTGCATAAAACCTGCAAATCACGCTGATTGCTTTGTTCCATTCAAATGATAATAATTTCAAAGTGTGTTTACGTGTTTTAGTGCTTTTTATTTCATGTTTATTCTGCATAAATTGGCGCAGTGTAAAAATGCGTACTCGTGCAACTAAATCTTTCTTTCAAACTTGCATTTTCTTTCTTTTTTTATTACATATGATTCAAATCTATAATTATTCAGAAATATGATTATTATGTTGTGTGGTTTTGAAATGTCTTGATCAACCCATGTGTTTTCAAATGTTTTACCATTGGAGATGTGCACAAGTCGATAGCCAAGCCAAAAACTCATTCAAGTGTAACGAGGGCATTGGGGTATATATCGTTACAATAAAACAAGGTATCTGAAAGAAATATGGCGGAATACAGCTATAGTTGGTATGAGACAAGTGGTACATAGATGAAAAAGTTGCGTGTTTAAGAATTCATGTCAGCTTTAACGTAATGACGCATGATTTTCCGTTATAATAGACTAATCTGTAGTTCGCCGGTCCTCGAGATCCGCCGATTTGTTTGTCTATGTCTGTGTTATCTTGGTTATCGAGGGACAAACCCTTTGACTGAATTGCATGGGATTCAGTGGACCGTGGCAGAGAGAAACCGTTACCAACAGGACTACTGTTAGAGGCACAAGACGGGGATTTCCTAGTGGTACGAGATGTATAGGAATTCTGAATTTTATTATTTGCGTGCAAGTCTCGCATCTCATCTGCCGTGATATTTTGGATTGAGGTAGTTGGTGTTTCCGAAGGGGTTTGCGGTGATGATGTTGACGATGATACGCGTAATGGGTGAGGATGCGGAGGAGAAGAATGAACCGTCTGCGAAAGATTACATGCACTACCTCCCTCTGCTGTACTATCACCCTCAGATTTGCGCTCGCTCACAGTGCTCGCGTAGGATTTACAATGGCTTAGTGCACTAATTTGCTTCTGGAAATTTGTGCTTACTTTTGAAAGCCTCTTTAGTTCATCACTTGTTTTGGCTTTGTACAACTGATAGTCCATATGATCTGTGTCTACACGCTTGAAATTGTCAGAGGTGAGCTTTTGAAAAGAGTCATATTTGGAAAACCTTGACATTGATTCTGCTTTAAGACACTCGTGTTCGGAGCGAAGCTGTTCGTTTTCTGATCGAAGCGATTGAAGGTCAGAGGTCAGGGATTCAATAGTCTTTTCTCTCGAGTGCACAACATTCTCTAAGTTAGCGATTCTTTGTACTAGGGAATGCAATGTTGTTTTGAGTTCAACTGCCATTATTTTTGGCAAGTCAATTCCACAAGATGAACCCTTATTTTTGTCAAATATTTCATTTATACAAGATTTCTCCCCTTGTGTGAACATATATAAAATGTAACAGTCTTTGGCATATTTTGTTGCACTAGAACTGCTTTTTGTACTTTTTCTGTTTTCCAGGAGGACAATCGGGGTATTTTTTTGCACGTGAGCATAATGCATCTCGATACAAACAAATAATACTTTCATCATTTGAACACAAATCGAGTAGTTTGTTTATGTAAATTTCTTTTGGTAAGTTGTACAGCTGGCTATCTAGATTGTCAAATTTAGCTTGATTTGGAATAATGTTATGTTCGTTGTCTGCAAAAACCTCTAACGCTGATGCGTCTTGCGACTTTTGAAATTCTGAGTGGCTAAACATGCTAGGTTGACCCTCGTAAGGAGTACTCACGCTTTGTGTTGTAAACAACGCTGCAAATTCATCATTCTCAAGTGAATTATCACAATTCAGCAAGTCTGTCAGAAAACCATCACTAGGGGCACATATTGCACCAATTTCTTGGACAGAAGTGATCTTTGAGACTGACTGTGTCAGAACTTTTTCAATAGCCGAAGTAGTCGGTCCGCCTCCATTGGCCGCCATTTTTTTTTTTTTTTTTTTTTTTTGGCCATGGTTACTAAAAATAGAAATTTCTTTGAAATTCTTTCAAAATGCTACTCCCCCTACAGTTTTGGTCTGATTTCAGTATAACTTGGCACACAAGTAGACTATACTAAGATACATAATTCTGTGCATTGGTTTTTATTTTGATGAGTGGCAAGGATCATTTTTCTATTTATTGCTGATTTAAAGTCTCAAGTCCCAACTGCTACTTTTCTCTTCCTTTGTTTTAAGTATAAACCAGTAGAGCTACAGTCTCGACAGAGACTTCTGGTTAAAGTATATGTTAAGAAGGAGAACAGCTATTTTAAAAGAATTTTTTAACATCAGTTGAAACCTATGGATTTTTCGATAGGACCTTGAATTGACAAAATGTGGCATACAATGTGTCCAACTTCTAAAATTGTAGATCTGTCAAAATTATTACAATATACTTGAACTTGCTGGATTGACGTTGGGTCAAGGTCGACAAACCCTCAGGTCATAAATAATTTTTAAAAGATTTCTACTATTTAGGCAATTTGTGTTTATGATGACAGAGTTTAAAGTTATGGAAAGTGTGCAAGTATGCATGATCGTCCAATGATTCTCCAATGCAAATTTTAAGCTCAGAGAAGAATTTCATATTTTTTTCAGTGACGTTGAACAGGCTGTAATGACTATGAATTTAGTCATAAGATGTACCTTCAGGTCATCACAACTCTTCGAATTCTCGAGAAGGACGTTGAACGAATTGCACGGACAGACGGGCGAACAAGGTGGTTCCTATAAAAAAAAAATCAAGGATTTAACATTCATGATATTGTCTTATTATAAATTAAAAGACTAAAATCTAGAGCATATTGTAAGAAATCTTTTACAATAATCTTCAGATAAAGGCAGAACTTTTTGAAAGGCAGTATATCCTATCATTATTGATAGGCATCAGACGTGCAACAACGAATTGAAAAAAATTAATAATAAAAAAAATCAAGAAGCACCAGGTTATTATTATTTAACATATTATTAATAAACATACATAATACCTTTATGACATAGCTTATATGAAAGCTAAAAAATTGCATAGGCGTCGGAAGCAAATTTAATGTGGGGTGGCTAAACCAACGAAAAAATGAATGCCCCAATTTTCCATTCATCATCTTCATGACCGGGATATGCGCAGGTCCTCTGTGGTCGCCTCCATTGTGCACCTAACCTTTTTTCTGCGATTGGCACAAATTTTCAAAAAGAGTATGTGTTTGTCTATAATAAATAGACCAGCCCTGTACAGAAGAACCAAGAACTCCGGACAGCCTACATTTTCTGATGTTATTTTTGTTCCAGAACTTTTTGAACTGTATAAGTGATTTGATAAGTCTTCATCACATTGAATCGTGAGTGTCAAGTAAAGGTAAACAATTTGAAGCATTTCAACCCGTATATGGTGACGTCTCTTTATGAGTTAAAATTTGTCGAAAAACAACATACAATGAATTAATCAACTGTTTACTAATTAACAAATTATTTGCAGTATTTTGCTTTGTTTGTATGTTTAAGTCCCTCTCAAGATTTTTTCGCTCGTAAGGAGACAGCACCACTTGCAGGTGGAGAGCTGCAAAATTTGCCCTACGCGGGGATTCAGGGTCCTTGAGAAGGGAGCCAGCACCTACTGCGACATGGGACCTCTGGAGCAGACGCTCTAACCACTGCGCTACGCGGGCGACTGTTTGCAGTTAATGTATTGCGTACAATACATGTTTTAAGGAAGCTCACACTTTCTTAAGATCATTTAAGAACATACCCAAAATGAATCATATCCTATCATTTTTGATAGGCATCAAACGTGCAACAATGAATGAAAAAAATTAATAATAAAATAAAAATTAAGAAGCACAAGGTTATTATTATAACACATATTATTATTAATTAACATACATGATAACTTTATGACATAGCTCATATGAAAGATAAAAAATTGCATAGGTGCCGGAAGCAAATTTAATGTGGGGTGGCTGAACCAACGAAAAAATGAATGCTCCAATTTTCAGTGCTTATATTATGTCTATCTTTTTCAAAAAAGTGGGCGTCCGGTTCCGACGGCTGTTAATTGTGTCTGATTTTCTATTCATCATCTATATATCAATTCAAATGGTTCTTAATAATGAAAATTAATATTAAATTTTTTAATCAAATACCTGATCCAATTGGCAATGTTTGCTCCGTCTTTAACCAAACTTCTTTACAAAGTGTGGGAGAAGCCCCGCGGTCAGCTTTTGTATTGCCTTCATGACTGGGATATGCGCAAGTCCTCTGTGGTCGCCTTCATTGTGCACCTAACCTTTTTTAGGTCACCTGAGTAACTCAGGTAACCTATTGCTATCCGTTTTCGTCCGTCGTCGTGCGTCGTGTGTTCTGTGTTAACGTTTGAACATTTTCAGCTTCTTCTCTGAAACCACTGAACCAATTTCAATCAAATTTGGTATACAGCATTTATGGGTAGAGGGGAACAAAAATTGTGAATTTCATGGTCCCCGCCCCCCTGGGGCCTGAGGGGTGGGGCCAAAACCACTAAAATTAATGAAATCTTTAAAAATCTTCTTCTTTACTCCTGGACATCAAGCAGACAAACTATTGGCATGAATGTAATGAGCATTGAGTCCTCTACCAAAATTGTGAAATTCATGGCCCAAGGGTCAGGGGTTCTAGTGCTAGGGCGGGGCTCTATAGATTATATAGTGAAAATGCATTATTTCTTTGAAAATCTTCTTCTCTGCTCCTGGGTATTTAATAAACAAATTAAGCACATAGTTATGATGAGCAAGAGTGCCTCTTCCAAAATTGTGAATTTTATGGCCCCAGGGTCAGGGGTTCTGGTGTTAGGGCGGGGCTCTATAGATTATATAGTGAAAATGCATTATTTCTTAGAAAATCTTCTTCTCTGCTCCTGGGTATTAAATACACTAACTAAGCACATAGTTATGATGAGCAAGAGTGCTTCTTCCAAAATTGTGAATTTTATGGCCCCAGGGTCAGGGGTTCTGGTGTTAGGGCGGGGCTCTATAGATTATATAGTGAAAATGCATTATTTCTTTGAAAATCTTCTTCTCTGCTCCTGGGTATTAAATACACTAAATAAGCACATAGTTATGATGAGCAAGAGTGCCTCTTCCAAAATTGTGAATTTTATGGCCCCAGGATCAGGGGTTCTGGTGTTAGGGCGGGGCTCTAAAGATTATATAGTGAAAAGCATTATTTCTTAGAAAATCTTCTTCTCTGCTCCTGGGTATTAGATTAACTAACTAAGCACATAGTTATGATGAGCAAGAGTGCTTCTTCCAAAATTGTGAATTTTATGGCCCCAGTGTCAGGGGTTCTGGTGTTAAGGCGGGGCTCTATTGATTATATAGTAAAAATACATTAATTCTTTGTAAATATTTTTTTTTGCTTTTGGGTTTTAAGCCAATGATCCAAGTATATACATGTATATTTATGATGAAGAAAGGTGCATCTAGAAAAGTGGTTATTAATGCCTCCAGGGTCAAAGGGGGGGGGGGGTGGTTACATTGCCTGAAAATAAATTAATGCTTTGAAATCTGCTCTTTGGTATTAATCAACCATTTTTAGGTCACCTGAGTAAACTCAGGTGACCTATTGCTATCTATTGTCGTCTGTCGTCGTCCGTCGTGCGCCGTGCGTTAACATTTAAACATTTTCAGCTTCTCTGCAACCGCTCAACCAATTTTGACCAAATTTGCCACAAAGCATCTATGGGTAAAGGGGAACAAAAATTGTGAATTTCATGGTCCCTGCCCCCCTGGGGCCTGAGGAGTGGGGCAAAAACCTGTTAAATTAATGAAATCTTTAAAAATCTTCTTCTTTACTCCTGGACATCAAGCAGTCAAACTGTTTGCATGATTGTAATCAGCATTGAGTCCTCTACCAAAATTGTGAAATTCATGGCCCCAGGGTCAGGGGTTCTAGTGCTAGGGCGGGGCTAAATTGATTACATGGTGAATTCGAAAATGCATAAATTCTTTGAGAATCTTCTTCTCTGCTCATGGGCATTAAATAAACTAACCAAGTACATAGTTATGTTGAATAAGGTGGCCTCTACCAAAATTGTGAAATTCATGGCCCCTGGGTCGGGGTTCTAGTGCTAGGGCAGGGCTTTATTGATTATATAGTGAAAATACATTAATTCTTTAAAAATCTTCTTCTCTACTCCTGGGCATTAAATAAAGTAACTAAGTACAAAGTTATGTTGAATAAGACTGCCTCTCCCCAGTTTGTGAATTTCAGGGCCCCTGAGTCAGGGGTTTTTGTTTTAGGGTGGGGCTCTAATGATTATATAGTGAAATGCATGAATTCTTTGAACATCTTATCCTTTGCTCCTGGTCAATATGCTAATGATCTAATTACATATTTAAGGCCAAGATTTATTTTATTTTCAGTTTTACAAACCCTCCGCTCAAGGTTTTGAATTTTCAGGAAAAAAAATAAATTTTTTTTCCGATTTCAAATTTGAGTCGGGATCGAGATTTCAAATTTACGAACTCGCACTTCCGGTTTAAGATGAAACGGCGGGTAAATAAAGCTAGATCTGCGAAGATAGCTTGCTTTAGTGTAAAATTCATCGAAAGAGTGCCATTCAAAACGTCTCATCCGTTCAAAGGACAAATAAAATGCTAACGACTTTGTTGCACAATGACATGCTGGTGAGATAATTATGTATTCATTTCAAAAGTATCTGTAAATTATTTTCCTCCCACAGGTTTTAAATTGCCCGTGGTAGCTATTGCATATTGCCAGCGACATTGTTTAGGTCTCTGTTATAGCTTAGAGTCTAAGCATCATTCTTCAGAAAAGGTTTGCTTATGCATCAGATGTAATGAATAAAACTATGGGAGAAGTTAAGTCCATTTAAGGAAGAAATAAACAATAACTTGAAGAAATAAAAAAAAATTCAACTAGTAAAAAGCAAGAATATACAAATATATACAGGCATGTAGTATCATTTGTATCAGCCAGAAAAATTATTTTACACTTAACTGAAAAAAAATGTTCACCCAACTCCGCAATACCCACTGTCTGTTTTATGATAGGAATTATAATTTAGGCATCAAGTATATTTTAGAACAATGTCTACACATTCACCTAACACATTTTTAAAAAATGAAGATATATTGAAAGACTTTTAAAGAATTGATTTTTTAAAATATATTTTGATCAACATCACAAAATTTATAGAACTGGCTTAAACTGGCAGATGATGAAATAAGGAATTAAATGTTCTACTTTCCTATTTGTAAGCATTTATGTGTCCAGTGGTAAGGAGCCTATTAGGATAGCATAAAAAAAGAATGTTCAAATGTTGATAATTGATTTATCCAAAAATTTTTTTTTCATTTCCTTCTCCCTCGGGACTTTTTCATTCTCATGTTCATAACTAAACCTAAAAATAAAAAAAATGCTGGCCATAGGATGAAGAAAGGGGCCTCTTTCAAAATAGATAATTTCAGGGCTGCTGGGTCAGGGGTGCCAGGGGGGTACTTTGACTAAAAATTAATTATGCTTTGAAATCTGCTCTTTGATAAGCAATAGTGCCTCTTTCAGAATTTGTGAATTTCATGGCTTTTGGATTAAAACTCGAACCAAATACAATCACTGGAAAGTTGTTACATGATACTCAGGTGACCTATAAGGCCCGTGGGCCTCTTGTATGATAAAATTTGCAAAATTTTAAAATATATGGCCCTGGGTCAGTGGTTCCTTTGGGGTGAGGTGCACAACTGGTTATAAAGTGGAAGTGCATTTTCTCTTTGTTACTCTGATCTACCTCTGGGTATTAAGTAAATAGAATAAGCATGCTAAGTAAATAATTATGATATGCAATGGTGCCTCTTTCAAAATTGTAAATTGTGAATTTCATGGCCTCCGTTTTAAACACGAACCAAATTTAATTGTTTGAAAGTTGTTACACAATACTCAGGTGACCTATAAGGCCCGTGGGTCTCTTGTTCTGTGATTGGCACATATTTTCAAAAAGAGTATGTGTTTGTCTATAATAAATAGACCAGCCCTGTACAGAAGAACCAAGTACTCCGGACAGCCTACATTTTCTGATGTTATTTTTGTTCCAGAACTTTTTAAACAGTATAAGTGATTTGATAAGTCTTCATCACATTCATATAAATTGTACGAATCGTGAGTGTCAAGTAAAGGCAAAAATTTGAAGCATTTCACCCGTATATGGTGACGTCTCTTTATGAGTTAAAATTTCTCGAAAAACAACATACAATGAATTAATCAACTGTTTACTAATTAACAAATTATTTGCAGTATTGATTTGTTTGAATGTTTAACTTCCCTCTCAAGATTTTTTCACTCATCAGGAGACAGCACCACTTGCAGGTGGAGAGCTGCAAAATTTGCCCTACACTCGGCACTCAGGCCCCTTGAGAAGGGAACTAGCACCTACTGCGACAGGAGACCTCGTTTTATCCTGTCTCATCCGGATGACCGGTCTCCACGTCCCACAGTGGGTTGTGAACCTTGCGACGTAAGGATCAACTTTTTACTTCGCGACTCACTCTAGAGCAGACGCTGTAACCACTGCGCTACGCTGGCGACTATTTGCAGTTCGTGTTTTGCGTATACATACTCACACTCACTTAAAATCATTTAAGATCATATCCAAAATGAATCATGCTATTGACAAACAAGTTAATGAAACAAAGAGGGATTTATAGGTCACCTGAGTGTCATGTAACAACTTTCTAGCAATTGAATTTGGTTTGTGTTTTAATCCGAAAGCCATGAAATACATAATTTTGAAAGAGGCACCATTATTTATCAAAGAGCAGATTTCAAAGCATTAATTTATTTTTAGACAAAGTACCCCCTCCCCCCCGATACCCCTGACCCTGGGGCCCTGATATTAACCAATTTGAAAGAGGTACCTTTCTTCATTATAATGCCAGCATCTTTTTTTCGTTTTAGGTTTAGTTACGAACACCAGAATGAAAGAAGTCCCGTAGGAGGAGGAAATAAAAACAAATATAATTTTTTATAAGGGATTAATTATTGACTTTTGTTCATTCATTTTTGCATTCTTTTTATGCTATCTTAACAGGCTCCTTGCCACTGGACACATAATGTTACAAATAGGAAAGTAGAACATCAATTTTTTTTTATTATCTGCCAGTTTGGGTCAGTGATATAAATTTTGTGATGTTGATCGAAAAAGATTTTAAAATATCAATTCGATAAACTCTTTCAACATATCTTCATTTTTTAAAAAATGTGGTAGGTAAATGTGGAGACATTGTTCTCAAATACTAGTATACTTGATACTGTACCTTAAATTATAATTCCTAGCCTAAAACAGACAGGGAATATTAGGGAGTAGGGTGAAGAGAACAGGAAATAAATAAATTTCAAAATTTGAAAATACAAAATTTATTTTTGAGATTTCAGACAAATTCTGAATTAGAGATATAAAAATATGAAATCCAAAAGGTTCAAAGCAACAATAATAATTGAAAATAATAATAATGATAAATAAATAATTACTTATCTGTTACAAAGAGAACAAAAAAAAATTTCAAAATATGAAAATACTGAAACTTGGAAAGAAATAGTAAATTGAGAGAATGTATCAATTTTCAAATATATAGATATTTTAATTCTAAGTTACCTTTTATACGAGGGACGTTCATGAAATAATGTCATTAGCTCGATGGCATACAACAAAGTAGTCATATGACATTCCCCATTTTAAAAAGTGAGTTATCTCCCCTTAAAATCGGAACTCTTCTACACAAGCATAACTTCCGCGGACTACGCATTACAATAATCCAGCCAAATAGTGTCGATCAACTTACACGCTGCATTTAAACATTTTAAACTAAGGAAACGGTTTGCATTTTTTTAAGGTAATAAATTATTTTATAAAGGGTCTGTAAGCCCCCCCCCTTTCCAGAAAGCTATACGAATTAACCAGGCACGTGGCATCGTCTTTAAATGTGGGGGGGGGGGGGGGGGGTAGCCAAAGAAATATTTTTTTCTTACCTGGAAAAGTTGACAAGCAAAGAAAAACCTTGCCCAAAGTCGAAAAAGCTACTTATTTCAGTACCAGTTCCTTGGCATACAATACTACATTTCCCTTATATAACTTTACCTAGTATAAACTGGGGGGGGGGGTGGCAACCTGTCTATCAATGAACATTTTCAATAGAAAAAGTAATGTTGGGAAAAAAAGTGGGGGTGGGGCTAGGCCCCTTGACCCCCCGTGCGTACAGGTACAGAGAACGAATATGTAAATGGTTTGAACAGTTGATTATGAACAAGAGTTGTGGAAATTAAAAATTATTAGAATTATTAATTGTGAATTCAATAAATTACGGTATATATATTTTTTCACAGATGTACGTGTTTGTCAGTTACACGGGTTACATGACTCTCTCTCTCTCTCTCTCTCTCTCTCTCTCTCTCTGATATTGTTTTTTACACACTTTGCAAAAAAGAATAACTTATAAAAATAAATACATGTACTTACACTGAAAGGATTTTTAAAAAATAAATAACACTTGAGAAAAGAATGTTTTCCGGTAATTATTAGAAATACTCTAGGAAATTATTGCATCAATTTCGTGTTTCTGCTCTCAATTCTCTGATCTAAAACAAATGTGTATTTTACTCGGGAATATACATGTACATATGCTTAGATCCTACACTAAAACTTTGATTAAATGCAGCTCAGACTTTATACGACATATGTAACACGAATTCAGGTCGATGCTATTTTAATAATATTAGTCTTTCTTCGTTACATGAGCACATGAGATTAAATTATCCACTTAGAATTCCATTAAAAATTTTAATACTATAGAGTGAATCAATTATTTTACAAATAAAAAATTCTAGAAATACAATTAATTCAAATGAAATAGGCCTTTAATTGTCACCAAAATGTGTTCTTGTAAGTAAAAGTTCTATGTTATGACATACAATCGAGCAAAAACGCAGTTTCTTGGTATCGGTCGCGGAAGACGAACTACTGCTGTATATATATGCAGCAATTTCAGAGGTAAAACTGTAGATGGACATGTCATCAGTCTCCAAAAAATTCCAAGAGATACAGAGAAAATATGGCTGCAGCAGGCTAGATTAATTCGTAAAAACTTTATAACTAAGAATTTGTTCCGCAGATTTTGTAAAATTAATAATGATGATCCGTCTGCAGAACATCCAATACCGAAAATAAGCTTTTGTTTTTGTTTTTTTTAAATAGGCCTATTCGAATATGTATCAGCATTTTATCAGTAATTTGTTTCGGTTTTTTTTGTAAAGGGGGGGGGGGGCTCACACAGCGCCTTACTATAGTACTATACAGATTAATACAAATCCAGAAAAAGACTATGAGTGGGCAATTTAAAAAAAATACGAATCAGTTAAGATTTCTTTTTATTCACAAACACAAGAACATTTTTCCATATGACAGAGGCATTACACCATGAACATGTTTACATCAAGAACGTCCGCGGAAGTGACTTTATTTATAGCGCATGCGTATTAAACACAGTAAAAGAGTTCCCTTCAGGGGAAATAACTCACCTTTTGAAAATGGGGAATAAAGCTTGACTTTCTCTCATTATTGAATCATTAATGAATTGATAACAGTTTGTGTGACCACTTTTCATCGCATTATTTCATCGTGGGAAGATGGAAAACAAGGGTTATTCGAGACAATGCATTGAAAATGAATGGTCAAGAATCAGTAAACAAGAGTAAAATTAAAAGCTTCATTAAAGCAGCTGTAAAACTTGTTAATATCCCAAAAATATATTGACTGAAATATGTGAAGTTTACAGCAACCAATGCCTGTTTTGTAGACAGGTGAACATGTAGATTTCAATAAACAAAAATTATATAATGGGCATCAAAAATGGGTACCGTCCTTGGCAACAATGACTTATAACAACCGATGCAATT
Organism: Saccostrea cuccullata; assembly: GCF_032062105.1. Classification (NCBI taxonomy): domain Eukaryota; kingdom Metazoa; phylum Mollusca; class Bivalvia; order Ostreida; family Ostreidae; genus Saccostrea; species Saccostrea cuccullata. The sequence continues at coordinate 15,854 of NW_026927786.1, forward strand.
TTGCGAAATTTCAACAAATTATCACTGATTATGTTTTATTGACTTTAAGACACATAGCAAAACTGATAAAAATAATTTTGGGGATAGTTCATACTGTTTTAAATATATATTTTATGGTAAAAAAGTTAATAGCCATTCTCTGTAAGCATTTAAACTCTTATATAGGGAGTGTGGCACGCATGGTCTTGGATTTTTATGAAACTTGGCATACATTCCTGAATTGATGTATGTAACTAAAATTCATAATAAAATGGTTGCTATGGTCTATGGTTACCATGGCAACCAACATACATTTTTCATGGCCTAAAAATCGCTAAATTTTGATGAAAAATGACCATTTTTTGACTTATTTAAAGTCTTTAATAGAACAAGCGATTAACATGCCTTTACCTCTTTTGCCAAAATACATCTTTTTACAGTGCTTTAGAAAATTTTTAGTATTTCAGTAACTTTACCTCATAAAAAAAATATCCCTCGTTTATAGGTAGGATTTTTCTTGGGGGAAGATTGTAGATTTTAGGCTCTTTTGAAAAGCCTGGTATAAATTTTTGCGGAGAGTTGGAAAATATGAATACATTGCTTTGAAAGTCCATATATAGTTCTAATATAAACTACAAAGTACCACTTGGTTTTCATATTTAGTTTTCATGTTACCATGGTTACAAACTTATGATTTTTTTAAAAATCCTAGAAAAGTACAATACGTAGATACAATCAGGATCCATATAATTGCCTGAGTATTTTAAAATGGATTAAAACAAATTTAGATATTTGGTAAACAATAGCAAAAACAAAGAGAAGAAAATCAATTTTCATGACTCAGGGTCAAAGGTCAAGGTCAAAATGGCAGATTTAGATAGATATTTAAGGAAACTCAACATTTTTTTCTGTGTCATAACTAATACTTGTGTTTTAAACAACAAATGCAGAAACAAAATTTCAGTTCTGGTCAACAATAACTAGCATCATATGAATGTGTGCCCATATGGACAGAAGGTCAAAGCTCAAGGTCACAATGGTATATAAAGAACTACGCACGCTAACTCTCAATTGCCGCCTTCATTTTGCGACCATTGTAATCAATATTAATGGCAATTTAGTCATAAAATCTTTGTTTAATACAAAAATCAGTTCAATGGTATTTGATTCATTATTTTAATACCAGTCCTAAATAGTGTATTATCCCTTATTCCAACTCTTGAAATTAGGGGGGGGGGGTTGATTATATTTTCCATTGAAAGCGGACTTTCAAGCATCACCATATTTTCATAAAAAAAAAAACCTTGGATGTAATTAATGTTCCGTTTATTTTTTCTCATGTTTTAAGCAAATAAGTAAAACATATATATATTAATGAAATACACTGCTTTAGCTGTAAATCACTTTGAAATTGGGAGAAAATTGGCATTTATTTTCTTTTTTTGTCCATTAAAATATGCCCCCTCCCTCTGTCTGTTTTAACATTTTATTATCATGGGATATCTTAAGAAGTCTACGATCTTTTTCAATTTGAGTTTATACCATAACTCGCTTTGGCGTAAAAAGACCCTTATTTATTTCTAGGTTAAAAAAGTCAAGGTAAAAAAAACATTATTTGTATGTAAACCTCTCATTTCTGAGCGATATCTCAAAAAGCATTTAGGTAAGCTTTTTTTTTATATCATAACTCCCTATGGTACCGCCCGCCCATTGAAAATGACAGTTTAAAATAAACTTTAATCTTGTTTACCTACAAATTATGCCCCGAAACACCTCCTTAAGTGTCCCATCCGCTACCCCCACCACCCTCCGACACCCCCCCCCCCCAACACACACACACCACTCTTAATCTACACAAGTTCTTATCTCCTTAAGAAGGGGACACATATTCTTTGAATTAGCTTGTTAATAATGCATTTATACTCAGGTATTGGAATACTGTTAATGTAAATGTTGTATCCTGACCTCTATCCCGTATGTTAAATGTATTTTATTGAAACTGGTATTACATTCTCCCTTTAGCTTGATGCATAATGTGAAAATGCTTATAAGTACGGTTTTCAGGTTTTATTGATATAAAGGTATGCAATTAAGAATATTGAACGACTATACACTTTCCATGTTGAGTGCAAGTCTTATTGTACGTAGAGAATTGTGCTACAAACATGTAAAGACACTCTTTTGTTGTTTTAGTCAACTATTTCCTTGCTCCTAAATGTAAATTTTCTAAACCATATTTAACAATCCGAACTTTTCAAGTGTCAGTCAAAATTGTATTTTCCAGTGACTTTTTTTTCAGAGAAGATGACGGACAAAATCTAATTTACTTTGCAATACCATTCTTAAAAAAATGAGATTTTAGAGATGTTGATGGTAAAACTTTGGAAATGGCAGATCTTTTGCGTAGATCCAGGCATTTCAAATCAAATATGCCTTAGGATCTACGCAAAAGATCTGCTATTTCCAAAGTTTAATTAATCAATAATAATCTGTTGTAAAAATCTGCTGGCCCTGTTCGAATAATCTGCTTTTGTGCTTTAATTAATTGTGTGGGTTTTTTTTTTTTTTTTTTGGGGGGGGGGGGGTCAGAAAATTATTTTCTTTATGAATAAAATACTGTTGGACAGATGTAATATTAATTGTACTGCTATAACGTTAAATCATAATGTATCTTAGTTCAGAGAAATGATAAACCGTTAACTTTATATTTGATTCACAGACAATTTGTAATTCTATGCAACTCCCCCAATCATCAAAAGTATATTTTTGACTGGTTAACAAAACATTTTTATACTTGTTTATCCTGTTTAAAAACTTCATAAACTGCTTTTACTATGGGTTAGGGGACGACCTTTGATCTAGAAGGGGGGGGGGCATTTTTTTTTCAAGTTAGGTTTATTTTCATGGCAGGACATATTATTCATTTCCAAGATGATCTTTAGGGGAAACTATTAATTTTCTTCTTCACAGAAAGAAGTCCGAAGAGCAAAGAGAAAAAAACAATAATAATAAATAAAATGCCCAAACTCTTTTTCATTTGGGAAGGGGGGGGGGAGATAACGACCTGTGGATGGGAATTGTAGCTATTATTCAGTATTTCAGCATAGATTTTTTTTCACTTTTAGCCAAGGACATATTATTCAGTTTCAAAAGATTATTAGACTGTATAATCACATTCAGTTTAAAAAATCATTTGCTTTCTAACGCCATATTCATTGCAGTCACTACTGTTACTAAAAAGCACTGAGAATCCAACAAAACCCTGAGGAAGTACTGAGTGGTACTGAGCCCGGTACTGAGAAACTGAGGAGATCCTGAGTAGCACTGAGGTTTTCACTGTGCATTCTGTTGTGCTACTGAGGAGCACTGAGGTTAGCACTGTTGCTACTTTGGAAGTACTGAGGGGTACTGAGGTCATTCTGAGGCCACTGAGCTGGTACTGAGTAGCTCTGAGGTTTAATACTGTGGCTACTGAGGTAATCCTGAGTGACACTGACGCTTTTTTTCTCAAAAACTTGCTATTATTGTAATCTAATGTTCAAATTTCTTTATTCTTAAACCCTTTTCAAATCAAAATGTGTAGGTTCAAGTATCTTGAAACTCCCCGTCGACAATAAAACTGAAATTCGCCTCTTGTTCATTTAATTAATTAAATTATTTGCGTACTTTGTTTGGAATTTTCAAAAGGATTAAGTGTTCTATGCATATTTTATTAAGAAATTTGATATCTGATTTATTTGTCTTTGATATCAACCAATTTATTATAAAAATAAAGTATTTTTGAAATCTAGTTTATCAATTTTAAAATTTATCCAACCAATGTTAAACATCATGATAAATAGTAATTTCCGTTTAATAAATCTCAATCCACACCTGAAAATTTGATAGGTTACGTATTTGTTGTGCAAATAAAGATGTCTTTAATGTTAAATTAACATATAATTTGAAAAAGAACATGGGGATTACTAAATATTTTAATATTTCTATGTGCTTGCATAATAAAATGAACACCAACAGCGGAAAATAATACCGGTTTATTTTGCGTTTAGTCCAAGTTTTATTTCAAAGAAGTTTCATTTACTATTTATTCAGCACACGCGCACATGATTATAGAAAATCATGTGTAAAGATTGAATACTCATAAATTTAAACAAGAAAGTAGTTAGAATAATTAGGGGAGCTCTATGTTAAACCAGGGACCTATATACTAATATAAGTCCCTGGTTAAACACGTGGCGCTAAAATTTTATAACAGTCATGTAGTTACTGAGAATTATAATATGATATCTAATAATGCAATTGTCATTTTTTTTTGGGGGGGGGGGTGGTTGCCTGTCAATCAGACTGATAGCAAGTTCACTTAAACCATAATTATGTTCATTGGGAATTTATCGTTGTCATATGTTTTCTTAAAGACATCAAATTCATGAAATGAAAATAAACTTGAACTCCGTCTAAAAAAATCTATCTTTTATTAATTTTTACTGGACAGGTTCTAATTACGCTGCAATATTTATTCGCTGCGATAATGTCCTACTGCCGATTGGTTAGTGTACAGCAATAATAATTGTCACGAATGATTCAGTAGACTCCCTGCCTTTTATAAATATTGATACCCGTTTACAGGAAAATGAATTACTCACTTATGTTCAACTTAAAATGTGACTTTTATCTTCATTTCATTTTGAAAAATAACTACTACCATCAGATTTATATGTATAAAAAAAAAATCTTGACAAGCCATACTGTGAACTCTTTTTTTATTTTATTTATTAAAAAATAATTAATCGGAAACAATTATTTAGTAAATATTTGTGTACATGCAATGTATTTTTTTTAATTAAAAGTCAAACACAGCAACGTATTCATGAATATTAATATGAATATTGTACACAAACGACAGCGCTTTGAAGTACTACACTGGCGTACTACACTGGTGCTGACAGGTAACGGAACCTCTGTGAAGTACTACACAAATGGAAGCTCTGTGAATTGCGCAATGCAGTAGCGAGAAACAAGACAATAGGTGTCACTTCAATATATATACAGACGGGCACCTGCCGGATATCACTAGCAGTCAGTTACGCAATGTTGACCCAACATGTAGACTCAGAGGACACCCTCAGATCAGCCCGGCCCCTCTTTTTCATTCCTTCTCACACACTTTAAGGAAATCTAATTAAAAAAAACACAGAAAATTAAATTTTTATTACATTAAATCTGCGATGCATTTATAATTATTTTCTATATAATCCAACTGGGTTTCAAAACTATATTTATTTATTTATTTATTTTATTTTTGATACAACATGTATCTTTATCTCTACTAATCAAATCCGTTATAAACAAATATCTAAAATTACAGTGTTCGTAATTAATTAGACGTTTCTGTAAGCGATAGACATTATAATTCATTATCCCAAGACCCCCTTCAAAATAAAGAAATAAACCGAAATAATCAGAAAGAAAAACTAATTAAAAGATTTAATATGCTACCAAAAATAAAAAAAAACAAAAGAGAAGTTAAAAAGGACACGAGGCTTGTATGTTCTTTTATAATTGCCTTTCATGTTATATCAAGTATACAGTATTAAGTGTTTGGAATTAATTTGTTGAATGTACAAATTTCTCTTCAACAACCTTATACATGTATGTACGATGTACTTAAAAATTTAAGAATTTAGAATTTATTTTCTTTCAACGCAATTCAGGAAAGGTCGCGTGATTCACTGTTGTAAACAATCGGATGTCACCATTAATTTCGGACATCAGGAACGAGCATCAAAATACTTTATTTTCAGTGATGGGTTGGTAAAGATTCTTAACCGGCGATAATTAACGGCATATCATTTTTTGTCACAGATACTAGTATTTGTTCTTGAACTAGTATGTAATATCAGTAAATGGACAGTTAAGGGCCTAGTAGTAATAGAAATAAAAATCACATGTAGTATACTAAAGGCATAAAAATTTGGGAAAAAAAACGCATAGTAGTTTAATGCAGTCCTACGTGTATTGTACAACCATCTGAGATTTACGGCAAATTTACAAAGTGAATGAAAAAAAAAATTATGCATTCCACTTTAAGAAAAAATTAGTATGACCTGATTATTGGCAAGCGAAAATATCTATTCATCGATTTATTTGATAAGACAGTTCTCGAAAAAAAATAGGTAATATTACGAGGTATAAATCCAGTGAAAATTAATTTTGAACAATAGCTTTTGTAATTGAATTTTTTGTAAAGGGGAGGACGTTCTTAGTTTTCAGAACTTGTTTCCGATTCTTTCTTATAACATCTAAACAATAAAATATTTTTTAAACAAGCCAAGCGGTAACTTGATATAAAATCTGACATTTCAGGTAGTAAGTACATGAGCACCTAACCCCATGCTTGCTGAGAATCACGTGCTGAACATGTTAAAGCCAAGTATTCATGTGACCTTGACATAAAATTAAAATAAATTTTAAGAAAGTAACAAATAAATGAAATGGCAGACCGTGTAAAGTATCGCTTGTACATTTACATGTAAGTCGTATATCATCTTTACTATAATCACATCAAACAGAAAAAAATGACTACCGGTATTATACATTGTCAATAAACTGGAGGAGGGAGGGGGGGGGGGGGGGGGGGGTACTGCATGACTGACGCAGGTCTGCACAATGTGTATATCATGCGCGGCCTATAAGTCAGTGTTCAATGCACAAAAAACTTCTTAAAATTGCAAAGAAAATTTACCTTACACGTATTCATTTTAACATTTTCAAGAGTCAAAGAGAAACAATTACGAATTAATGTATATATATTCACTCGCACAGCAAGATTTTCATACACTTCTGGTAATTGAACTGTTGTAATTGCATTTAATATATTTTACAGATTTAATTGGCGAATGCTTAAAAGATTGAATCTCTATCTGTATTATGCATAATTGTCATGGAAGAGTTTTCATTTTGAATTCAAATGTAAACCTTTCAATTAATCAATTAAGTACATGTATGCATAATGCTGACAATCTATAAACTTACGCAAAGCTGTGTACTAATTAATACCGGTAAATAATATGACTGTACATATAGTGTTAATAAGGGGGTTGGGGGTATTTTCCTGATAATGTATTAGAAATTTAGAAATAGAAGTCAATAAACTAGAAAAACATTTTCTTCACTGTTCCGAATGCAGTACATTTTGCATGTACGAAATTTCGATGTACATTTTGTATACCTCTGTCAACGCATGTAGCTCATCAATATTATAGCTAACTTTTTTTATGATTGACAGTCGGTATACATTACTTATTGATCATGACTTGGGTAGATTATTGCGGTGTTGACATTAAATCGTCAAACACTAAATACTGTACCACAATGAGGAACAGCTAAAGTCGGACAGCATCGAATGTCGGAAGTTTTCTCTTTCAGAATAAAATCGTTTCTAAATGTGTATTTTTCTTTCAGTATCTCCGTCTACAGGATGTTTTTGGTTATTTCGTACATATATAGTCGTGAAAACGTTTGAAATGATGTCTAAAATTTGCAGGATACATATGCATCTCATGGATCCGGATAAAATTCGCATACGCACCGAGCGCGCACCTGTCGACAGTGACCTAGTTATCCTTGGCGAAATCTTCAGTTTGCTGTCGGTACTCCGTGATTGCTAGTAAATTTTGTAATTAAATCATACTTTTACATGATAAATATTAATTATTCCCATAATAATAACTTTATGGTGGATATTTATTTATAAAACCATGAAAATAAAACTGTCCGACTTTACATACTTGGTCATTTAAAGTCGTTTTACCACTTACCTGATAGAAATTGTTTCATTTCAGAAAAAAAAAACAATGAAAAACACGTAAAGCAAAAACGATCTCATTAAATTTTAACAGCAACAGACTGATATATTATTGCAGAGAAATGAAACACTGTATACATAAACCGAGGAAAATAAAAGAAGGGGAAAGAAAGAGAAGAAAAAAAATCTATTAAAAAAAATAAAGTAATTTTTTTTTCGTGGCTTTATTTGAGTTTCATGTTTATAACTCATCACTCATTCAGGAAAAAAGAAAGGTTTCTCTCTTGAAAATTGAATAAGTTACAGATTACTGATTCTAATGTAAAGATAGTGGTGTATATAGTTTTCTGACTATAACCATTATATAAAATGGGATTGATTTTGGGGACAATATAAACAAAAAAATTATTCACACGATAACCCATGAGTTTATAGATTATAGATCGCAAAATACATGCACTATATGCTAATTTAAATTTCGTAGTATTTAAATGGAAAAATCGAAATAATCCACACGATTATAAAGTTATACATAAAAATAACTAAATGTTCACGAATCTTTTCCCGGGTACTTCGTATCATTTTTCTAAGCTGGGGAGGGGCTAGAAAATTATATATAAAAAAAAAAATCAACTTACCTGAGTGAAGAAAGAGAACGACAAGAAAGAAGAAGTGGGTAATGGTCCAAACTCAAAGAAAATTCTATTTTGGAGGTTGATGGGAGGATACGTTCCATTTGATTACATCTTTCAAAACCGAATTTTATTCATACATATAACCAGATTACCCTGATTTGACGGTAATAAAAAGGCAGAGGTGGGACAAACAGCCTTTTAATGAACTTGAATTTTCAATAGTGTAAAGTAAATGTTTTGGGGGAAAGTGAGGGGTCAGCCCCCACCCCCACCCCCTGATACTTTGTGCATGCTCCACTACGATTTAACACCTAGAAAATGAAGTAAATTGGACTTAAAATACCGAAACTAGTATGTGTCCGACTTTAAATTCTACATGTCCGACTTTCACTGTCGCTGTCCGACTTCATCAGCCTTTGCCTTTCCGTGTTTGGTTTTGAATAATAGCATTAGAAAGCTTTTAATCAATGAAAATTAGGATTAGACAGAGGGTAAAAACATCATTATATGCGACGTAAAACTTTCCGGTTATGTGTTACGAGTTTGGAGCGCGTACCGAAGGTGCATACGAGAGGGTCCGAAAAAGCGTCCGACTTTCGCTTTACCGGGGGTAGGGGGGTGGGGGGGTGAATAGGAAGTTGTATAATCTGTGGATGAAAATCGTAATATTTGTATGCATCAAGACATTATCGTTAATATGTATAGAAAACTTGATGTGAAATTTTAATTTAATCACACATTATTATAGGGCTGGGTATTGGCCCGAGATTTTGTATTGCGATATATTGCGATATTTTAAACTGTATTGCGATACGTATTGCAATATTTTCAATGAAATAAAAATGGCATTTTCTTACTATATTTATTTTAATTTACATGCAGAATGCACATAACTATGATAAATAACCAACACGAAAAAAAAATCTTGTTGATTTCCTTTAAGTTATACTCTGAAATGTTCCCACAAAACAACTTCTGACTTACTGTTTGGCTTAATAACAAACTTTCATAGGTCCATTTTTATATTTATTGACAAAATTCCTTAATCTAAGTATATTGCCAATATATCGATATTACAAAATCGTATTGCGATACGATATTTTTTGTCATTGTATTGCAATATACTGAAATATCGATATTATTGCCCAGCCCTACACATTAACGTAGATTTCCTTAATCAATATATATCTGCGTAACAAAATATCATCATCTTTTTAGTTGAGGAAAATTCAAACACAAATTGTGAATTCAATACTTTATGTACTCCAGACATGATTAGAAATTTAAGATGCGCCAGGACTGATATTACAATGTGATAGAACCTCAGGGTTTTTTTTCTTTTATACAATTCCAAAAAAAACCACAGAAATAATTTTTATAAGATTCAAATAAAAATGCTTTCATTTTTCAAGTGTAAAGATCTTTCCTGTTAAATCAGTATTTCCTGCAAAAAAAAAAAAAAATAAATAAAATAAAATTCCCCCATTGAATATATATTAATAGTTTTATCAATATTTTGTGTCTAGTCTAGATGATTTTTATTAAATGTTTCAATCAGCCTTTATTAATGAAGACCAGCAATCTCTTTGTAAGGATGTTACGCAAGTGGTGTGTATACACCGTTTAACACAGCCAAATGTCACCCCTGGGCTGAAAACCCTCCCAAATCACATAGAATATACAAAAAATACACTAACACAGTAGCAGGTGTCTTCGCGACACGTGTCCCCACTTGTGACACGTGCAGACAGGTGCCCGTGACTACAAGGGCATCGCATTGATTGAAACTTACCTGATTAATTTGCGATTATTTTTATTTATGTTTCTATGAAATAAGCTTCTCTATATCAATTTCTATTTAATTTCATACATGTAATACAATTTTGTCGGAAATAGAATATTGAAAGTGTCAATTTAATTTAACTTTGCTTTGCAGAATACACAGATTTAAACTAGCTGACAAATTAAGTTCATGATAAATTTAAGTCAAATCTTTTGATATCTTTTTCAAAATATGCATTGTCAAGAAACTGCTTTTTTAAACCAATTAAAACATATATTAAGACGGAACTTTCAATTATACGGAAATACATTGTTCTGATGTTACGATCCAAATGTTTGCCCTCAAGTTCCCTGGAAAACCTGTTGTCCTCTTTACCCTATATCATAAGCATATGTGGTGATTATAACTGTGCAATTTTGATCGTTTAAAGAAAACAAATACAACGCAGTTAAAATTAGATATCATAGCAAAATACCTCCGGGTATTAGATAATTGTTTTGTACCAGCTAAGCTTAAAAAGAAGACTAGAGAAACTCTTTTTTGGCCCAGAAAATGTAATTACCTGTAAAAATATGAGATATTTGGAAAATCAAGGAGTTTTGAATACTCCCGCACTTTAATGCAACATACAATTTTAACTCATAAAATGAAATGAGATTCAAATAAGGTCGACACACACCATATCAAATAGATGAGCATATCAAGTATTTTCAATTCATGCGAGAGTAGTCTTTACAAAGAAATTATGTGTAATATATATTTTAACAATTCTATTTTCTATAAAAAATATTACCTAGTGTAGCAATATTTATTGTTACAGACAATAATTTCTAACTCGACAATTGCATGCAAACGTTTCTTGAATATTAGACTTGAGAATATGAAAATAGAATGAAAGATATGCACTAAAATTATATACTACTGTAAGTCATGGAATATTATTGATGGTTCTGTAAATCAAACATTAAAGAAATAGTTATACTATAAGGAAGGTATGGTTCAAAAACAATTATTTGTCTGCCCACACTTTATCTTATTTTATTTTCATATTATTGAGTTTTGAACACCTCAGTGCCTCTCAGTATGTCCACAGTAGCCTCAGTTAAAACCTCAGTATCACACAGTATCAGCTCAGTTCCCTCAGACAAACCTCAGTGCCCCTCAGTACTTCCACAGTAGCAACAGTGTTAACCTCAGTGCTCCTCAGTAGCACAACAGAATGCACAGTAAAAACCTCAGTGCAACTCAGTACCTCCACAGTTTCTCAGTAGTAGCCTCAGTACAACTCAGGGTTTTCTCAGTACAACTCAGTACTTCCTCAGGGTTTTGTTGGATTCTCAGTGCTTTTTAGTTACAGTAGTGAGTTCTCCAGTATATCACTCTGACTGATCGTGAAACACAGTAATTCTTTTTAAAAAACAAAATTCATAATTACTAGTAATTCTGATATTTCAAGTTTATCTTGAATCCCGTTTTAAAACTCCTTAGACCTTGAGGCTAATGCTTATGTACAGAGCTGATTTCCTGTATTTGTATTCTTGTATATTTCACCATTTTTCACATATCAAAATTATTCTTTTGCATGTAGGAAATAAACAGAGGCTAAAATTTGAATGCACATTAAATAAACAGGAAAAAGCAGTTGCTTTTACTTGAATTCCAGGGTATACAGAGCTGCATGCTGACAATTTTGTACAATTTTTTTTTTACCTTTCTCACTGAAGAGCTCATAATTATCAAAGGGAGATAATTCAATTTCAAAATTAATGTCTGCTATTTTAATCAAAGATTTCTCATATTTATAGAGAGAATACCAACAAGGTTTTAACATGCCTTTCAAAATTAGATGTTATATTTCTTATTTCTGTGAGTAACCTGAATTGAAGTAGCCGCATTTCATTAAAAAACTTTCCTAAGTATTGCATTTTTTTCAGAAAAAATCCACTTTACACACCGTTTCCATGGTAATTACTCAACATTCATATGAACTAACTATATTTTTTGAAGTAGTTTATGAGGTGGTATTTTCAAGCCAAATTTGAAAAAAATCTGTGACTATGCGTGCCATAAAAGTTAAAGTGGTTACAGAGAATGGGTATTAAATACTCAAAGGTCACCCTATATTTTGAAAAATGAGTGAAAACGACAGCGTGTAGGAATATCTAAACAATTATTTTAAAAAATCAAAAATTGTACTTATCCACGTTTGTGTGAAATTCTAACAGATAATGAAACTTGAATCCATTTTGCTTTAAGCCCTCAAAACAAATTTAAAATAAGATGCACTTGATATAACTGCGAAGACCTAAGAAGAGCAAAGAATTGCAGGAGCATAAAACAGTTTTATGTGCTATTTTCTTAAATATTAGCGGTCTTGTTCTTCAAATTCATATTCGGGGAGGAATTTCAAATTTCTGGAGGAGTCTAGAAAACAATTCTTGTGCAAAAAATTGAAAGGTTTATGAGAGGAAGGAAACAGAATGAGGAATTCACTACATTAAATGTCTTTATGACGGCGTCCAAACCCACAGACCATGAAGAGTAAAGGAGTTTTGGGGATAAACAGAAAGTTAATGTTTTGTCACACCAACAAAATTTGCCAGACCTTTCAACCTTCGACTTGTTTCATTTCCTAAACTTAGAAAAACATCTACCAGAAAGAAAAAAAAACAAGTACAGCAAATCATAGGATTTGCCATATTCCAGTATACGAAGGGTCATACTCAAAAATGTGTTCAAAAACAATTAGAAATTGAATGAAAATGTTACGGATATGCTTTTTAATTGATAGAAAATATTCTAAATAATTCATTAAGACTAAGTCATAAAAAACCTTTGTTTTTGTTTCTTTCCGAGCCCCAATGACATTATTTATTGAACGTTCCTTGTATGTTCTTTTCTTATAAACAAAAAATCAACAAACACACAAAAAATGAACACAATTTTTGATTAAATTTTTACTGTTACCAGAGGCTTTTGTAAAGAAATGGTATAATAAAAAATTACTAGTATCAAATGTTTAAATATTTTAAAACAGTTGTTATCATTTCGAATTGTCTTTTAATTAAAAAAAAAATGAAATAAATAAAAAAAAAAAAGAAAAGTAAAAAAACCACACCACAAAATAAATTAACACAAGTTTTGACTGAATTTTAATTATGAGAAAAATCTCATTCTGGACTGGTTGAAAGTGAACTGAAAATCTTTGACCATCTCCAAGCATAGGTATTTTATGTAATTTTTAGGTCACCTGAGTCACTCAGGTGACCTATTGCTATCCGTTTTCGTCCGTCGTCGTCCGTCGTGTGTCGTGTGTTAACATTTGAACATTTTCAGCTTCTTCTCTGAAACCACTGAACCAATTTCAACCAAATTTGGTATACAGCATCTATGGGTAAAGGGAAACAAAAATTGTGAATTTCATGGTCCCCGCCCCCCTGGGGCCTGAGTGGTGGGGCCAAAACCACTAAAATTAGTGCAATTTTTAAAAATCTTCTTCTTTACTCCTGGACATCAAGCAGGCTAACTGTTGACATGAATGTAATGAGCATTGAGTCCTCTACCAAAATTGTGAAATTCATGGCCCCAGGGTCAGGGGTTCTAGTGCTAGGGCGGGGCTAAATAGGTTATATAGTGAAAATGCATTATATCTTTAAAAATCTTCTTCTCTGCTCCTGGGTATTAAATAAACTAAGTACATAGTTATGATGAGAAAGAATGCCTCTTCCAAAATTGTGAATTTCTTGGCCCCAGGGTCAGGGGTTCTGGTGTTAGGGCGGGGCTCTATTGATTATATAGTGAAAATGCATTGAATCTCTGAAAATCTTCTTCTTTGCTCTGGGGTATTAAATAAACTAACTAAGTACATAGTTATGATGAGCAAGAGTGCCTCTTTCAAATTTGTGAATTTCATGGTCCCAGGGTCAGGGGTTCTGGTGTTAGGGCGGGGCTCTATTGATTATATAGTGAAAATTCATTGAATCTCTGAAAATCTTCTCTGCTCTTGGGTATTAAATAAACTAACTAAGTACATATTTATGATGAACAAGAGTGCCTCTTTCAAATTTGTGAATTTCATGGCCCCAGGGTCAGGGGTCCTGGTGTTAGGGCGGGGCTCTATAAAATATATAGTGAAAATGCATTAAATCTCTGAAAATCTTCTTCTCTGCTCCTGGATAGTAAATAAACTAAGTAAGTACATAGTTATGATGAGCAAGAGTGCCTCTTCCAAATTTCTGAATTTCTTCGCCCCAGGGTCAGGGGTTCTAGTGCTAGGGCGGGGCTATATACATGTAGAATATTCAGTTAAAATGCATTATTTTTTTTAAAATTTTCTCTTCTGATCCTGAGTATAAATTAACTAACTAAGTACATAGTTATTATGAGCAAGAGTGCCTCTTCCAAATATGTTAATTTCATGGTCCCTATGTCAGGGGTTTAGCTATTTGGTGTAAGGAGAGGGGGGCTCTACATTACATTAATTCTTTGAAAATCTTTTCCTTTGCTCCTGGGTATAATGCCAATGATTTAAGTATATATATATATATATATATATATATATATATATATATATATATATATATATATATATATATATATATGATGAGGAAAGGTGCATCTAGCAAAAATGGTTAATTTCATGCCCCCTGGGTCAGGGTCTCGGGGGGGGGTATAGTCTGAAAATAAATGAATGCTTTGAAATCTACTCATTAGTATTAATCAACCATATTTGATGAAATAACATTTATGATGATAAAATTTTGAAATATGTGGCCCCAGGGTCTGTGGTTCCTGTGGGGTGGGGTGCCCAATTGCATGGTTTAGAATGGAAGTGCATTTTTCTCTTAGCTACTCTGATCTACTTATGGGTGTTAAGTGACTATCTAGTAAGCATTGCTAAGTGTATAATTATGATAAGCAATAGTGCCTCTTTCAAAATTGTGAATTTCATGGCCTCTGGTTTAAAACACAAACCAAATTTAATTGTTGGAAAG
>NW_026927787.1:0-31248 GCF_032062105.1 Saccostrea cuccullata
TTTGAGGGGATTTGATTCATTGGATGGAAAATGTTAAGTTGTATTGCATATTAAATATAACATTTCGTGGTGGTCATAAATTCTTGGGTTTTTACATACCTCGAAAGCAACGAAACCCCCCCCCCCTCCTCCACCACGAAAATAAGCGATTTCACAGTATTTAGATTGATACAATCCCCTTCTCCAAAACTTCGGAAAACTTCTTGCACAACATGATTTTCTTTAAAAACTTTTTTTCCTGAGGAGGCATAACGGATTTTATCCTCCTCATTGTTTTGAATAACTTAAAAATGAGTGTTATTGATCCATACATATTCCTTTTCAGACAAATCAATTGATGTATGTCAACCTCTGATTTTTCAAAAAAAAAAAAAAAAAAGGTTCATACAACATTATATTTCACCTGTAATACAGTAAATAATTTTTTTTAACTCAGTGTGTAACATATAGATATAACGAACAGTATTCAAGATCAGAAGTCCCATAATACAAAACAGGAGCAGAGCAAACATGGACCTCCCAAACATCAGAGTTGATATTAGGCGCCATGGAGGAGTAAACATTCCCTGCCGACAGGTCACACCCGCCGTGTGTTCCTTGTCATGATCGGGAAATAACGAAAAATCCGTCGTCAATTCAGTGTGTACATGATGGACTAACAATTACTTTGAAAAACGTCAGTTAGCATTTGACTCAATGATAAACTGTACTTGCTGACAAAGTCATTGTGTGAAACAAAAAGCTTGCAAACAGATTAGCACTTACATATTATTAAGATCTCAAGGCATTAAGTTCTCTTTCAATATCCTTTTAAAGCAGGAAAAGTTAAAAGAAAAAAATGTAGTACTAGTATATTAAAAAATGACCAGAAGTTTTGTTTTTTTGATTAATAAAGCTAAAGGGTCTGGGTGAGATAAGACGATTATCTCAATGTGATGGCCTCCAAGTCATGCCGTTTTATGCATCTCCATTCCATTACTAGTATTGCTGAACATTTGAACGACAAAAGACGTAATTAGGCGGAGAAAATCAGTCGTTATTTTGTCATTTCCATCGAATCTTTGAAAATGACAATTTCCCGTGTGTCTTTTAAACCGCCTTTTGTCTTCGACAGCGAATTTACGATCTCTTGAAAATGTCAATTTGGAGGAATCCTGTTTAAACCATTATATTTAAATAACAATAGTGCATGTTTCAAAGAGTATGAATATAATTGATGGTAAAAGATAAGAAATGAGAATCATAAAGCAAGAAATGGAATAACTCTGTCTCTCTGTTGCAGTTTAATTGTCCTCCGATTTCTGAAGTCGACGTCGATAAACTACAAACATGTGTGCTAAAAGTATTGAGACGATTAAAAGATTTTAGGCAACCAACGCTATCTTTTTATGGCTTGCATTGAGCCTTTGAATAAGGAAAAAATAAAATAAAATATGAGATTCCCCTGTACTCTAGGCCCTAATGAAATACGGTTGATATTGCTGTATTATATTTGTCACACTCCTAACAATAATTCTTTTTGTGGGTTCCGGTTGCAAGACTAATCCATTTTCACGTCGGTAATGGCGCATCCTTTGTCTAACAAAAATAAATTCTTTAAGCAGAACTATAAATATTCTTTCCGTTGACAGTCTTTAGCATTACTATAACCAGACTGCAGAGTTATTTAATTAAGAATTTATTTACAGTTGAATGGGCTCTTTACTAATGAAGATTGTCTGTAGATGGGTAACGTTGGTATTAACGAGAGCGTTGTGATTGGGCCTAATGTGTTTCACTTACCCGCTGTTTATAGGTCTCCATTAGAGGCTATAAAACGTATACTTCCCCACAATTAACCATAATCAACAGGAAAACCAAAAGACTTAACTGCAATTATGTTTTGA
The DNA here is from genome assembly GCF_032062105.1 of Saccostrea cuccullata. Classification (NCBI taxonomy): domain Eukaryota; kingdom Metazoa; phylum Mollusca; class Bivalvia; order Ostreida; family Ostreidae; genus Saccostrea; species Saccostrea cuccullata. Next base: position 1,887 of record NW_026927787.1, read on the forward strand.
GCATTTTTTTCTTTTGGAAAGGGGTATATTATATACATCTAACATAAAATCCTATAAAACCGAACTCTTTGAAATTCATTTATCACTTATTTGTTCAAGTTCATATTCTTTGGATATGATTAAGGCTCACAGAATTAAATGTTTTTCATTGCCCTCTACTCAAACTACTTATGTTGAAGACATCATATTTTGTATTCTCCTGTTTTTTCCCGATCGTGACAAGGAGCACACATCGGTGGTGACCAGTCGGCAGGGGATGCTCACTCCTACATGGCATTTGATCCCACCTTTAATGGTTTAGATGTCCGTGTTTACTCTGTTTCTGATTTGTATTTTTAATAGACTTTGGAGATTAAAAACTGATCGTTCTCTAGATGTTTTCATAAATACTAGCAATCAGAGTGGTAGATATAAAAAGAAAAACTAGAAGCATACGGTTTTCTCATTTTCTTTTGGGTAATGGAAGGCGGTGGAAGAATATTTTCTTTTAATCATCCATTAACTTTTTATCACAAATATCCTATCTCCAGTGTAGTCCCTATAATCGATAGCTTCATTTCTCTGACCAATACCAACCGTACTCTCAAGAAGACAAACGAAGTGACAGAAATGTGACCAACAAAGCTATAAATTATTTGAAATTAGATATTTATTATCGAATTAAGCTTCTCTAGGGATTGCTACAGGAAAATGTGCTCCTCTCTAGCACGCTATTAGTGTTGTCCCCTGTCACTGGGTAGTATATTCCCTTAAATATTGATGTATCTTTATATGAGACGTACTTTTGAAGGTGCACAATGTCAGTTTTTATTCTTGTTTCATCAATAAGAATAATGTAGGAGAGGTTTTGAATTATCGAATCTTAGAAAATTTCTCCTATATTTCATTAATATTTCAAATGAAGACGACAGTACTAGATGAGACAAATATTTTAAAATTTATGTTTCGTGTCTTCTGAAGGATTTGCTTGTTATCCTTGGTAAGTTGTGTGTCGTGTTTGTAGACATACAAACAGTCAAATTATGGTTGATATTTAACTAGTACTTGGTTGCCAACTCTAACTTTGCATGTGCATGTAATTTTGTACTGTTAAATGGACTTTCTAGCTTAAAATCTGTTCGTTCTCTAAACATTTTTCATACATACTCGCAATCAGGATGGTAGATATAAAGAGAAAAATTTGAAACACATGGTTTTCTTATTATCTTTTGAGTAGAGGGTTAACATTTCTTTTTCTCACAAATACCCTAATCTCCAAAACAGTTCCTACAATCGCTTCATTTCTTTGACCAATACCAATTCATTAATTACAAATGTGGAGCAGAGAAAACACGGACATCTAAAACATCAGAGATAGGATCCAGTGTCATGGAGAGGAGGAGGCAAGCCAAATCGACCGGTCATGCACCCTTTTAAGATCAGGAAAAAGGGGAAAAATAGACAATTCAGTGTGTCAAAAATGGCCTAACAATTAGTTCGATAAACATCATCCAGCATCCGGGCGTCTCCATGTGAGTAAAAAATTCTCGAGGGGGACGTTAAACAATATACAATCAATCATCCAGCATTTGACATAATCATAATGTTAGATTGTAGTTACTGACAAGGTCATGGTATCGATCATATAATGTACAACATGATGAATTTAAACAACATTATTGGTATTCTTGTGTTACGACTTACGGCTTTATATGTTTAGCGGCGTAACATTGTGGGGCTCCTTAATCTGAATGTTGAACGAAAGACAACAGGATATAATTTGTTTTTAATATTTTATTAGATTTTATTCAATGAACATACAAAAATACTCTTCTTTGGCTCTGCAGTCCTCACCTGAAATAAAAACAAACCAACCACCCTTCCCAACAAATGTTAATTAATAAAACCACCCTTAAACAAACCCTTTAATAAATGCAAATAGACCTAATGTCTTTAGGTCTTGAATAAAGATTGAACTAGTGATTTCTTCACTTAGTGAGTATAAATATAAAATGTCAGGTTATAGCAAACAACTAATTGTATAGGGACAAAAAGTTATGCTAATATCTCAATACAATGCATTTAGCATTTGTTAACATTCAAAGGATGTAGCAAACAACTAATTGTATAGGGACAAAAAGTTATGCTAACATCTCAACAAAACTCAATACAATGCACCATGCATTTGTTAGTTTGTTGTTAGTAATAATGTCAGGAGTTATAAATATCAAGTTCAGGTCACTTCTTGTGCCTTAGTAAATACTACTCAACAATAAACAATAACGATGAGTTCAGACCACTACTTGTGTCTGAGTAAAATGAATGAATAACGCAATCAAACGTTGCTAACAAATTCAGGTTAATAATTACCCATCATGTCAATTTGTCTCTCTGTCTAAAACAGAACCCTTGGTGATGGGGAGACTGCCTTGTTCGGAGTTGGTCCGTCACGTAGACCTTTCCGTGGGTGAGACCGCAGGCGTCTGACAGTTAGACGCTGGGAGCTCGTATATAAAGCCTTTACACCCGTTATGACGTCATTCACTCGATCAATGCATGAGATTTGGCGCCATAACGTCAAATAGCTGGAAAACTTCGGATGCACTTAACTATTATACTCATCAGAGGTGTTCCGAATGTAGTTTACATCTTTTACCGCTTAGTATGAAAAGCAGAGTGTAATTGTAAGGTTTTACACTAATTATCAGTGAATGGATTTATTATTTATACAAATTATCAAAGGTAAGCACATTTAGTACTATATAAAAGCATTTGTAGACCAGTAAATGGTTTATTTACATTCCGTATTCCTCAAAACGTGGAGGAAATTCGGTACATGGTGAACAATTTGCACCCAGATCGTAATAAATTCCAAATAACATTAATCAATAATAACAGATAAATAAGAATAAATGTCAATACATATCATTCATTCAATCATTCATCGAATCATCATTTTAACGGCTCATATCACAAGAAACATCTTGTTTACTTATTCAAAACAATAGTGGAGAATGCCAAATTCGTAACACGGCCCCCTTCTCTATTTAACATTCGTCCTCGAATGTCTATAAATATAAATCATGCAACAATTTAAATTATTGTTCAATGAACAAAAACCTCAATATTTCGATCGACTAATTATCTCGAAATATTGTCTTCGGGATATCTAAGTTAAAACGTAAGTTCACTTTATCATAAGCAAACCTTAAATTGTATTAAACAAAATCAAATATGTAGAATCACATAGCATTCAATCTATTACAATGCTCAAATTCAATAAGCACGACGCTTCGTCGTATTTTCAAAACGAAAGTAGATTTCGTGACATGTCTTCGTACGACTTATTAAAAGGCGTGACGTCAAATCCTCATGCTGAGAAATAAATCGCCACTGAATTTTCACAAAGTTCGTCCAAAATGCTTGCAAAAACTGGACTAAATGCAACCGTCAGTAAGTAGAATTTAAATACTCGTTATATATTCCATTTGATCTGACTATAAGCAGATATATTTATGCGTTGTTTTGTAGCATTTGTGCGAAAACAACAACTGCACAATTCAAATTAAAATTGACATCAGTCAAACATTCTGTGAAGTATAAATACGTAAAAATGATTCAATCTGTTTCAATGCTGATTCATATATTTTAAAGGATTCCCATACTCTGAGGGACTCTCAACAACATGACATGTACGAAGAGAAAAATCAAAGGTAAGTAAAGGTAAGTTGTACAATATTTCACTGATGCATAAATATCAATCAATCATTGAAATAAAATTCATAATATGACTGATTGATGCATAGAATGCATGAAGTAAACGCATGTTATAATTAGATATTATAGATCAAATATTTACAGATCATCGACAGTATAAAAACTCAACATAAATAATCTCTTCTCATTTTCGCAAGAATGTTCAAGAAAACAATTAAAATTTCATGCGAAAAATCAGCAAATGTCAAATATTCATATTATCTAGCTACTTCAAAACCATGTTGGTTTATTCTCATCAACAGTTTCATTGTTTGTTACCTTTTCAGTTTGTTTTGTAGGGATATCAAAGGGCAGAGCAGATTTACCACAAGATCTGGTTGTAACAGAACAGTTTTGAGGTATTTTAAGCTCTTAGTGTTGCCGTTAGGATCTAAAGTTAAACTAACAATGTAGTTTACCTCCTTGCCCATAGTCCCTGTCAGATAAATAGGTGAACTTGTTAGGGCACGCTTTAGCTTGTCAAAAGATTTGTGACAGTCTTCATCCCAAACAAATTTATGACTTAATTCAGTCAGTTTGTGCAAGGGTCTAGCCATATCCGAAAATTTAATTGAGAAACTACTCTGAAATTCTTTTAGCAATTCTCTTAATTTTTGCTGTTGTTCTTGATCAATATTTTTACAAGATTTCTCAAACACAGACTTCATATGTTCAGAAAAATTTTCATTTGTTTTCATTTCATGTTTTGTCAACACATTTATTGATTGGGGAGTACTTTCAATGATCCCTGAAGTATCTTCTAAATTTGCCACAACAGTCCCTTTGAAAATTTTGACACTCTTATCACCTAAGTTCATGTATCGAACAGGTACTCTATCATTTTCAACTTTTGCCAAAATCTTGGGAACTAATACACCATGTTTATCTAAAGACTTTGCCACAGGCTTTAACAAAGTAACCATGTCATTAAATAATGGGTTTTCCACTTTAGCCGAGGCAATAAATTCACTGAGAGGGGGAATCTCTATAGTTTCCGTCAAAAATACCTTACAACATTGCTTATTCAAAGCTTCATGTGTAAAGCAAGAAACATCTATCCCCTTTATTCTAAGTTTCATTTTGTTCAATAGAACATCACAGTTGTGGTCTTTCATGAAATCTAAACCCAAAATACATTCGTTATGGATTTTAGCCACTAAAACATTATGATTCACAGTAACATCTCCCACACATATTTTCACTAGGCATTCCCCTAGGACAGCTATTTTCTCCCCACTAACAGAGGTTAGATTTACAAATGAAGGGTTCAAATCTAATTTCCCCTTTAATTCTGAACTGTCTGCAAATTCGGAGCTAATAATTGTTACACTAGCTCCTGTGTCGACCATCATTGTAGTTCGAATGTTCTCAATTTTGCCTACTACAAAAATTCCTTCACCACATCCCTTTACATCACCTACTCTCTCATTTTTAGGTGCATTTTCACACATAACGATTTTCTCAACATCATTTTCAGATTTATTGTTCTCAATATCATTTTTTGGTTTATTGTTCATCATATTTTCATTCTCAGTTACATTAACTGTATTTTGAGGACTCTTTTTAATACACTCATTTCTTCCAGCCGGAAGAGGTCCTCTTATTTCAACTTTGTTTAACAGTGATTGGGGCCTACCCCTGGGGTTTGTCGACTTCCGCCCCTTGAATTCGACACGGGAAAGTTTCCCTGATTTGAAGATTGAAGGCAACCTTGAGATTGTCTGTTTGAATAGCTATTTCTTCTCTCAAAATTATTTGCATTGTACGACTGCCTTTGAACTTCAAACCGATTGCTCTGCCGATCACTTTGTGCATTCCTGAACCGAGGATGCGCCCTGCTTGAAGGAGAAAAGTTGGATCTTGAATTAGGACCATCTTTAAAGAGTGATCTAATCTCTTTTGTAAGTGATTGGAGATCATCTCTTAAGACCCTATTCTCTTGCTTGATTGAGGCGAGGAGATTTGTATCCATTTCTGGATGTATGGCATTGACAACTTTTACCCTCTGTGCATCAGCCAGTTTGTGGGTTTCAAGTCTTATAGCCAATATCTCAGCCTCATTAATGTCTCTGGGCCTACTTTCTCTCAAGCGAAGGCGCATATCCGGATCAGGAAGTGCATCTATGAAGTGATCCAATGAAAGAACATTCGTCAAGTTAGAATCGGCAGTAGGATATGCTTGCCTAGTAAGTTTCTTGATAGATTGCGCGAGTTCAGATAAAGATTCTTTGTCACCCCTGGTTTTTGTCTTTAACTTAGCTCTGAACATTTCAGATCGTTCAACTGAACCATAACGCCTATCAAGAATCTTGACTAGGGAATCATAATCTCTGCGCTGAACTTCGTTAAGTTCACTTAAAAGCGCACGAGCCCCTCCCGCTAAACTGCTAGCTAGGTATAGTGACTTTGCCCTGTAATTCCAACCATGTAGATCGACCAAGATTTCAAACTGGGCTAGATATTCCCCAAAATCTTCTGACCCATCAAATGTAGGTGGTTTAATTGACACAATAGGTTTGGAATTGAAAGGGGAAGGAACTCTATTTTCATTGCAATTTATCTCCCTTGCAGGGGTATCTATGTGACCAATACTTTCTCCAGCCCCAATGATAGGAGACTGATCATGAGGACCCAGGGATTCTCTACACCCATGCACTTGATATCTGAATGCATTATCTTTGGGGGTCCCCTTTTGTTTTAATTCATCTACTTGTTTTTGTAATTGACGAGAATCTCGTCTCATGTTTGATAATTGTTCATCAATGTCTTGTCTCATGTTTAAGACTTCTTTGTTCATCATTTCTACAGCTTTTAACAAAAGTTCATTTACATTTTCAGCCTTGTCAGAGCCTGATTTCTGTGTAGGAGAAGAGGTACTGGACCGTTGATACACATCACAAGTGATGTAATCATCCAGATCACAGGACCTGCACCCATTCTCCTCAGAAGCTTCAAATTGGCTGTTTTCATTTGACATTTTGACTTTTGTTTCTGTAACACAAATTCTATGTGTTCATATGTCAATGTGCTTGTCGTTGTCAATAGACTTAACAAGACAATATTTTAAGATCCTGATGTAGACTTTCGATCAACCAGAATAAAAGGAAAACTTTATCCCACTTCTGACACCAATTGTTACGACTTACGGCTTTATATGTTTAGCGGCGTAACATTGTGGGGCTCCTTAATCTGAATGTTGAACGAAAGACAACAGGATATAATTTGTTTTTAATATTTTATTAGATTTTATTCAATGAACATACAAAAATACTCTTCTTTGGCTCTGCAGTCCTCACCTGAAATAAAAACAAACCAACCACCCTTCCCAACAAATGTTAATTAATAAAACCACCCTTAAACAAACCCTTTAATAAATGCAAATAGACCTAATGTCTTTAGGTCTTGAATAAAGATTGAACTAGTGATTTCTTCACTTAGTGAGTATAAATATAAAATGTCAGGTTATAGCAAACAACTAAATGTATAGGGACAAAAAGTTATGCTAATATCTCAATACAATGCATTTAGCATTTGTTAACATTCAAAGGATGTAGCAAACAACTAATTGTATAGGGACAAAAAGTTATGCTAACATCTCAACAAAACTCAATACAATGCACCATGCATTTGTTAGTTTGTTGTTAGTAATAATGTCAGGAGTTATAAATATCAAGTTCAGGTCACTTCTTGTGCCTTAGTAAATACTACTCAACAATAAACAATAACGATGAGTTCAGACCACTACTTGTGTCTGAGTAAAATGAATGAATAACGCAATCAAACGTTGCTAACAAATTCAGGTTAATAATTACCCATCATGTCAATTTGTCTCTCTGTCTAAAACAGAACCCTTGGAGAGACTGCCTTGTTCGGAGTTGGTCCGTCAGGTAGACCTTTCCGTGGGTGAGACCGCAGGCGTCTGACCGCTAGACGCTGGGAGCTCGTATAGAAAGCCTTTACACCCGTTATGACGTCATTCACTCGATCAATGCATGAGATTTGGCGCCATAACGTCAAATAGCTGGAAAACTTCGGATGCACTTAACTATTATACTCATCAGAGGTGTTCCGAATGTAGTTTACATCTTTTACCGCTTAGTATGAAAAGCAGAGTGTAATTGTAAGGTTTTACACTAATTATCAGTGAATGGATTTATTATTTTACAAATTATCAAAGGTAAGCACATTTAGTACTATATAAAAGCATTTGTAGACCAGTAAATGGTTTATTTACATTCCGTATTCCTCAAAACGTGGAGGAAATTCGGTACATGGTGAACAATTTGCACCCAGATCGTAATAAATTCCAAATAACATTAATCAATAATAACAGATAAATAAGAATAAATGTCAATACATATCATTCATTCAATCATTCATCGAATCATCATTTTAACGGCTCATATCACAAGAAACATCTTGTTTACTTATTCAAAACAATAGTGGAGAATGCCAAATTCGTAACACTTGTTTCCTCGGCTTGTTTGGCAACTGCTTGCCTCGTTTTGAAAGTTCGTATATCACGCATTCTCAATTTATAGTCTCAATTCGCTTTAAATAATGTACCGCGTTTTAAGTAATATAATATTTCAAATAAATTTTATTTTCTGCCAGTCTTACGAACCTTTGTTGGTTATTGATTAAAATACAACAATTGTTTGTTGTAGCTTGAATGATTATCTTAGGAGAAAATCACATTTTAAAGCAGAAATCGATATTTACGTTACTGTCGCCGATCATCGTGTAGTTTTTATTTTAAACCAAAAAGAATTTTTAAATCATTAACATATCTTTTTCTTAGTAAGATTGTCCTACATTTAAGTTATATTTTCTGAATATCACACCCTTCACACATATGCGTGTCACAAATTTTTAAAAATGTTAATATATTTATCAAATTTTGATGTCACCGCAAAATCATTACTTTTCTATTTGGAAATTCAAAAGGACTGGAAGGAATGATGAACTAACTCAATAGGACTAAGTTGTAACTTTTTAACATCATGAGCACCCTTTCTATTGCATGGAAAGGTAAAAAAGACACTTTTTATCTGTGTTTATGAACAATAGCCCCCCTTTTCTTATAAGTCCAATGGTTAAAAAATTCAACGATATTTACGTGTTAGTATTTATTCACAAATTAAGTAAGAGAACTACACTGTCCCCTATGGGCCAAATTGCCTTACACTCAAGCACTAGAATATGCCTTTAATTAACAGTGGAATAATTGAACAATGGCATTAAAAGTTACGATAAATCTCAGAAAGATATTTACGTTACCGATATTTACGTTACCGATATTTACGTTACCATGTTTTAAAGTAAATAAGTATTAATTTCTAAAGCTGTTTGAACAGATTTGCGAGTGAATCTTTATGATGTAAATACTAAGAACATGAAGAAATAGACACTGTTTCTTAAAATGTCATTTTTTCTGTAACAAGAGTGCAGAAATGCAAACGGGAAGTGCACATGCAAAGGTGAACATTTTTACTCAATATCTTGTGCATCCGTGTGATTTGAAAATTGAATTGACATAATATTATTCACAAGTAGAATCGTGGTTTAATGACTGAATCTTTCCATTTTGAGCAATTGGTTAATATTGCATAGTTTCAAGTGTAATGCACGTTATCATTCGGAACGTAAATCTGAAACAAAACTTTCTTCGAGTCTGTATTTTGCTGTTTGTTTGAACTGATAGTGATCGTCAACTGTAAAAAATGGTTATATACACTTGAATTGTATACCAAGCTAAATATTTTGAAGAAAAAATATCATTTTTGTATGAAATATAATTCCAGAAAATAGGCGCTGCGTTGCATGCAGGGGGGGGGGGGGGGGGTGTTCTACATCGGGTAAAAAAAGAAAGACGGCTGTGGGTGTTGTGTGTCAAGATACTGGATGAAATTGAATCCATTTCCATTTTTATTGCTTTGCAAGAAATACATTTATTAACATGTATAAAATTTGCACCTATTTTTCCCATTTGCATTGTTGCATAGACATATGACTTAGGAGGTATGCGTCTATGCTTTAATGGTACTGAAAATTCAATTTACGTTATATGAACGTAGAATGTATATTGCTCTATAGAGCACATGTGATGTGCAACTGTAATTATTCACAAACTGTTTAAGGGTGGTGGGCGATCTTTGTTTTATTTTTGAGATTTGACGATAAAGTTTTCACAAACAATTAAGCATTTCTGATATGTAGCAACAAGGGGGGGGGGGGGCAGTCCCACTCTGCCCCCTTTTTTCTTCAGCCTTACTTCAACTTCAGTAAATGTTCAGTGAAAGGCTGGTTGCCACCACCCCAACTAATTGTGATGTAGGGAAAATATATTGTAATAATTGGTACTGAATGTAGTTGGCATTGAAAAAAGTTCGCCTCCCCCCTCTAGGATTTTCGACTTTGAGCAAGTTTTCTCACCCCCCCTTTTTTTGCCTTGTCAACTTTCCAGGTAAGTAAAAAAAATTCTCTGGCTAACCCCCCCCCCCCCCCCCACACACACACACACATACACTTTCAAAAACGATGCTATGTGAATGGCTGCATTTGAAATAATCAACAGATTTAATGGTGGAAGGGGGGGTGTTATAAATTACATGACTCTATAGATAAATCATTTATAACTTGAATTTTCAATTCAACCCTTTGTAAGAACACAGATTAGAAAATTCATAAAATTCAATAATTTGAAATAATATAATCATTTTTCCCCCGAATATACTTTTATTTTTGTATGTTATCTATGTGCGATATTTACATGATATTTAACAAACACTTCCTAATCAGGTAATGGCGAAATATTTAACCTTTTTATATTCTAAATAATGCGCGTTTCTCTGAGCAGATTAATAAAGAATCACCTAATCAATAGGAAGACATGCATTTGTACAATCCATATATAGTTGATAAGGTATGTATATTGCTAAAAAAAATATGGGAAGTTGACATTAGAACAAAAATAAAGTCATCACATTTATCAGGAAACTAGTTTTCAGGTTACAATTACTGCGTAATCCTTTTTAGTAAATATCCAATTATGAAAATACCTGTATATATAACACCCAGTGGTATCTTTTATTTCAAAATTTGTATTATTCACGCAATAGTTTAAGGAGTAGTTTATAATTGAGAAATACTATTCTAATTTTATGTTTTGCAGTTGATAAATGTAAATTAGAAGAGGTAGCAAATCAGTGCTCAATTTCAAAAATTCCTGATAAGATTCGTAAACAGCCTTTGAGGGCAAACATCGATTGTACTCAGAATCGGATCAGCTGGGAACCATAAACACCATATGCCGCTGAAGATGAAATATTTCCAAATAAATAGGGAAAAGTCGATGTTTGTACAGATGATGCATTCCTTTTGTCTTACAGTTTTATTGTGAGATGACTTATAGTCTCTAAAACTTTCAACCTAGATAAACCATTTTGCTTATTTCTGTAAATTTGGCATGTCATAAGATTATAAATAAGTTCATGTTTATAAAAGAAGTCTTATGCAAAAAAAAAGGTTGTCATAAATGTCACGTTCAAAGTTTGTTTAGTTTTTGTTTTGGTGGTGGTAGGGGTACAGTGTATATTAATCTAGCCACTATCAAACCTACTGTTCGATATGTTGTAAACAGGAAAAAAATAGACATTCTATTTTGTCTACTTGTGTTTTGGGAGACGTAAGAAAGAAGGATACTTTTATTTCTCTGTGATAACTCTTTGAAAGTTAGGGGTTAGGCCTAATATGCATGCAAATCTCGTGCGCTTTACTGTCTCTGTGTCTGACGCTAAGAAAGCCTAATATGCATGTAAATCTCGTGCGGCTGCCTATGTGTTTGACGTCAGTGGGCGAGGACTATTGAAATTGGCATGGGAGTCCTCTTGTAATTTAAATCCATTAGTCTACATTTTTAAAGTCTAAATCTACAATTTTATTTCACAATGAAATGGAAATATAAGGAATCAATGTCTAGTTAGTATAGTATAGTATGCCAGGGACATCAACGATAGTGGGAAACATGGGATAATTTATGAAATTTATATCCAATGTTTCCCACTATCGTTGATGCCCTGGCATACTACACTAATTAGACAGTTATTCCTTAAGAAATCCAGAACCTCGTTCTGTGATGAAGAGAGTTGTTATTGCTATTAATCATCAAGTTTTAGAATTTCTTAAATGAATGTCGTTTTAAGAGGGAATGTTAAGACATTTAACAGCACGCGTAATCATTAGTGTCTTTTTGATGGATTGACAAGCATGTAGATCAGCAATAACATATATTTTTATGTTCAAAAAATGGGGCTCTGGAAGTACGTAATATTGATCACACAACATCTAAGTATTGCTGTAGAATCGGATGAACTCCACAACATAAATTCCAGGTATCTTGTATGTACTTGATATCCGTGACGTATATGATTCAACAGGTATAACATTTTCCTAAACATGAAAGAATGATTTGTTATTTGACATGTAACATACTTTGGCTTTATGGATAGCTTTGTAAATGACTTCGTAGTGCTCTTTAGAAACCACAGTAACAGTTGAACTTGTTGCCTTTTCATGAACTATTGGTGCAAGAAATGATTTGAAATAAATAACTCCTAGGAGAGACCCCTGATTTCTGGAACAAGAAAAGAAATTTCCAGTTACTGTCAATGGGTAAAATAACTAATCCACTTCAGATATTCTATCTGAAATATATGTTTTTGACCACATGCTTACCAAGAGAAATCAAAGTACTTCATTTTCGGAGATACAGATAGATTTTAAAATATATTTTTTTATAAACTTCCAAACAGTTGAGGTTTATCATAGTGTTAAATCACTAGCCAATAAGATTTGATAAAAATTTACGATTCAATTATTCAAAAAAAAAAAAAAATTTAAATGTACATGAATATAACGGCCCAATTAACTAAATAATTTGTATACACGCAATGGCTTTGAAAGAAAATCAACTTTTTATATATTTTTAAACTTTTTTCCTTCGTGTGAATTGGGTTAAAATCTTTTTCATTTGGCAGATAATTTCTGGACTTCTTTTCGCTTAAAGCAATATGAGCTGCATTTTTGAAAATTTTATTTTGCTGTTAAAATGTGTTATTATGATAAATTTGTATGTAACTTAAACCTTTATGATTAGTTAGACTAAAATAAAGTAGAAGAAAGACTTCTATATACAATATAATTTACTGTTTTATGTAAGATATTATTGTACAGGACGACAGTAATGTAATTTTGATTCGTTCGAAGCTTATAAATAGTTCTTCCATCACAAATATGAACAACAGAAGTTTATTTACGTTATTTTTCTGTCATGGAAATAGTTATTTTCAATTTTGTATCAAAAAATTCCGACATCGAGGTTGCAGATCATATTGCTTTAAGGGCAATACCACGTGACTTCTTCTTAATTAATTTTTTTTCCTTCAAATGTTTAAAATTCATATCCGCGAATATTACTTCTTTTTAGACTTGTTGATTCATTTTTTCAACTGATAATTAGAATCTTCACACCAATGCGATGCGATGAATAGAATATAATGAGAAGGTCGATTCAAGTTACCAAATTTAACAGTACACGAAAAACAGTAATGTTCTTACAGTACAACAAAGCCCCCGAAGTCTCTGGAGAACAGCAATCGCCTGATCCACAACTGTTCCAGAAACTTGAATAAAACAAATCAAGCAGACTGTCATGTAGCATTAATCACCATTGACAGGGAACTAGGCGCCCCCTGTCGTAATGTGAACGAATTCAGGACCTTCCGCTCAAAACACATCCATAATATCGTCAATCAATTCAACGTCACATGAAAAGGCTCTGTTGTAATGAGATTCTAAAGAAACACGATTGTAAGATTAAAGAACAAAACAATTAAATATGTAGCCAATCCTGTACATACTAGTATGTTGGCGGCTGTTTTTAATCAGCAATCATTGCCTCTCTATGAAATATTTTCCCGTTCATTTCAATTTCAACTTCAGTACACTCACTAGATAAATCATGTACTAGTATTAGAGAAAAGGAAATATTAATGTAATTTTGAATAACAAGGAGCTTTTTTCTTTTTGTTGTTGAAAGGCACATTTTGAGAATACATAATTCTCCTTGGCACCCGATCCCGCCTCTGGAATTTACAGAGGTCCGTGTTTCATGCTATATTAACAGACTTTAATTATTCGTAGGCATTTAGATTTATAACTGCTTGAATCTTCAGTTAATTTAATTCACCACAGTATACGACAAAATAGAGCTAGCATCAATGTTTTATTGTCGAAAGAAAATCATTAATTTCTAAAACTATTTTGGAAGATTATCAGAAAGTTCTATTTGTTTTCATGGTTTTATGAGATTTGATATCAGATCTTAAAGTCGTATTGCAATCATTGTCTCTGAATAGACTCACAAACACTGGTTAATTTGTCTGATGCGGGCAGAATAATTGCTTTCCCACCTTTTAGTATTTTGAAATTGGAATAGTTTTTTTCCTAGCAAAGATCTGATAACTATTGATAAGAGAACCCGAAATCAGTTCAACAATGATGTGTTTTTGGTGACTTTTTATATGATGAATTTTGGAATTTTTCTTAAATGTCAACTAAAGAAAAAAAAACAAGTAGTGAAACGATTTTTTTAAAAATGTCACTACTTGTGCCAGTTAACAGACTTTATTTCTCAAAATGTTTTAGTGGGATATTGAAGTTCAATTCAAGCTTACATGTGGATCTTAGTGGAAGCTCAAAACAATGAAAAATAGGTCATAGGGATAGTGGCATATAACGTCAGATTATTGGAGGAAAATTATGTTGTGGTGTTCTATCCTCTCCTCTCGGAGGAGTACCCTTAATTAAACAATGTTATAAAAGTCTGACCTTAACTATCTAGATTCATCAGTTCATATAATCTTTATATTTGATCAGTGTCTAGACAAAGATTCTCTGTCAAAGCTTGTTATGTTATTAGCGTTTTGAGAGATTATGTGCACTCATTATTTTTTCGACAATCCGAAATTCAACTGACTATTTCATCTGGATAATTATGATTTATTTATTTTTTGGTATAGATACACTTTTTATGTAAACCCTCCTTTCAATAGATGAACCGAAATATGTTTAGCGATAACATTTAAAGTTTTTATTTTATTTACAGCTAATGTATACAGCAGATCTTTTGAAAATCATCATACATCAGATCATTTATCATAACTGTGAATAATAATAATATGTGTAGTGTTTTTAAAGTATATTCCTTAAATAGATTATAAATAATATCATAATATCATTTGTATTCGGATTTTTTACTAGAAAAGATGTTAATTTTATAACCTAATGTCAAAACTTTCTGTTTAACGTGATAACCTAAACTTTTTTTTCGTTAATTTCCCTTATTCATATACAAAGCAGTCTAGATTACTATCATGTACCTATGGAATTTATGTCTGCGAGATGATTCAACAATGTAAAAAAATCATGACAAGGAGGATACGGCAGGTGCTAAAGGTCGACAAGGAATGCTCACTCCATCATGGCACCTAATCCTATCACTGATGTTTAAGGGACCCGTGTTTGCTTTGCCCTCAATTTGTTTTGTTTCGATGGACTTTTGGGTACTGTTAATTATATTTTTTTTAATTATTTTGTCCAGTAACAAAATCTCGTGTAAAAAATGCATGATGAAATGCACTTTTAAGGTAGGAGCCCACGGCTGTTCAAAGATGTAATGTTTGTGCTTCAACAAGACTAATTCCTGAAAGAGAGTGGAACTTGAAATAAATACGAATTTTTAATCACACATATTGACTGTACTTTGCTTAAAATGTTTAGGTGATTCTAGTTTTATGCTCTTTTTCGCCACGATTGCTTTTTCTTAACTTCAATCTTTGTAATCCGTTAAAATATTATACCCAGCATAAAAGAAGGATGGTACGTACAGCCATAAAATGAATGTATGCATCAAAATATTTCTAATATATTTTGACGTACTTTTATAGTTGTTGATGCAAATATGAAATTCTTTAAGATTTAGAAAAAATGTACATTTTCTTCACTGTTTAAAATTCCACCTTTTAGTTAATTTTTGTTTGTGATTTCAGTGTTGAATCTATTTATGTGAAATTCTCAGAAAGTTGTATATTATGTAAATGCCTCCATTATTGCATTTGTGAAAAGGTTCTCAGAAGTCTTTGAACTCTTGTCAGTTGAAGACTAAAGACATGTACAATTTCCCTGAAACTTTTAAGTCATTCACCTTAGTAATCATACTGTCCAAATGTCCTCACTTTTTATCGAACAGCGGTTTATTAGAAACATTTTTAACACATTAACTTCAAACCCACAAAACAATCAACCTTACGTCTAGTTACTCTGACTTGCAGCAACAGGAATCTTATCATTCGGCCTGATCAGCTTTTCTAAAACTGTGCAATTGCCGTCTTTGAAAAGACGACTTTAATTTAAACAAGATATCCTTCAATATTTTAAATAATTCTTTTGTTTATCGGCGATATCCATAGTTCTTTTTTTAAGGATACATGCATTTTAATTAGTTCCAGATTATTAAGAAATTGTAAGGCGATACCTTTTATGACAGCCTGGAAGAATGGTGATAGGAATTTTCCATATATTCAAAACCAGTCCCATGACATTAAGTAATATCAATAGTGTTTTTATGAGAATACTGATTGAATTTTTCCAATCCTTTCTATGCCTTGATAATGCTATAACTTTTTTTTCTTTACTCCAGGTTGTAAGAATGTTCATTGTCATTTTCAGAGTTTTTGCAATTCTTTGATTGCTTTCATATTGTTATCTTTTCTCCTTTATTACAGGTTGTAATGATGTTCATTGTCATTTTCAGAGTTTTTGCGATCCTATTATTGCCTTCATAATGTTATTACCCCTTCATTATTTCAGGTTGTAAGGATGTTGATCGTCATTTTCGGAGTTTTTGCGATACTGTGGATGCCGTACAGAGTTATGGTGGTCTACAACTCTTTCGCCAGCACAAAATACAAAGACCCTTGGTTTTTACTGTTTTGTCGAATTATGGTTTACATCAACAGCGCCATAAACCCTATCCTTTATAATGCCATGTCTGTCAAATTCAGAAGAGCTTTCCAAAACATATTATGTTGTGGTAAGTGACTGTCAATTCTATATTGTGGTTAGAAATCTGGTGCATGGTGAGTAGTTTTTCGGTTCTATGTACGGTTAGAACTTTGGTGCATGTAGTTTTTACTTTTATTCTATCATGACAAGGAGTACACGGCGGGTGTGACCGGTCAACGGGAGTTGCTAACTCCTCCATGGCACCTGATCAGCTTCTGATGTTTTGGTGACCGTGTTTGCCCTGCTCCCTTTTTGTACTGATTTATCGGACTATTTATATCTCACACCTTGTGGTGGTAACTGAATAAGGCTTTTGATCTTACTATATTCCGTCCGATAGACAACTGCAGAAACATTGGATGTATTGAATTAATTTTGTCAATAAAAAAATAAACTGATAGATGCAAAAAGACTGGATCTGATATTTATTTGTATACCTAAATAAATATATAAGACAAGTTAATGTTTTGGCCAATGTGATATGCTTTGTTGTAAAATAAATCATTCTTCAATCATGGAGAGGAAAATTTTTTTTTAAGAAATCTGATGCAAAAAAATTCTTGTAAATGCTTGAAATATCCAAATCATTTTTCTCAATACCGAAAATCACTTTACATGGATGCACTTGAAATCACTTCTTGAGATCTAGGTTGCCATAGAAAAAGCGATTAGTTTTAGTTACCCTGACGACATATGCGGAATCATGGGATTTCTGAAATTAGAAAGAATGCCTTTTTAGTTTGCTGATAGATGGTGTGTTGTCTTGAGGAGTCATGTTTCTCCGTCAGAAATGCCTGGTCTGAATTCTGGAAGGAGAGAGGGGTCGTAAAATAAAACATCTGCTATTATATGAGTTCTTTGATTAATTGAAGCAATTTTCTTATAAAACTGAATAAAAAGTAGAACTTTCAAGAATCTGATTGCAGATATATATATCTTCACTGTTTACAGTAATTTTTTAGTTTCTTTTAGTAAAGAATATTATAAATGACAGTATGTTTGATGATTATTAAAAAAAGACAGCAGATATCCTAAATATATTTTGAAAACATCTAGTTTGGCAGCGATTTGGTTTAAACGTTAAATTTACAGATAGATACTCCACGGAGGATATTGCATTAAGTTTGTTTTCTGAATTCTAATTTGTCACTCTAAGACTACAAAAATGTATCAAATCCCGTGATATTGTGCCCACTTACAAAGAAATCAATTAAATACGTTGTTTTCTACGGTTAAGGAAGTAAAAAAATATAGATGGAATTCACGATAATATCATTACTAATTTTTAACATTACATTTGCAGGGGTTGGGAAGTTAAAACACGGATCGGATGCCTATTCAGAGTACACCATGGACCAAAGAGCAGCCATCAGACTAAACAACTGTCCGGGAATGGAAAAATCATATCTTCTAATGCCACCTAATTCTAAAAGGAAAAATCCATCCATGGAAAGCATTACATTGACTGAGAGTGACGGTGGACGGCCGACCAACTGACAAGGTGCGTGCCAGTTCTGAACATAGGCTAGGATAGGACAGGTCAGCGACACTGGAACCCAGGAAAAGTTGATTAGATGGTCAGGGAGAGAGGGAAACCCTGGCGATTTTGTCACATTTACGTTGATTTATTTTTGCGAAATGATCGTTGAGAAGGAAATAGGTTCTTCGATTTCTACTGAGAAATAATGTGAATAAACAGTGATCTACTAGTATCCACCGACTCCAGGACAATAGAGAGCCATTTTGAATAAGAAAAGGGATTACTTACTTCAAGTTAATATGGTGGTGATATTATGATTGATATTTCCAGAAATTGATAACAATACCGGCGTAACTATTTGTCAATGCCAGCACTTGAAAAGATCAATTTAAACTATGACTTATATTTAATTTAAAAAAAATTAAATTGTTCTCTCGATTTTATTATTGATTTCAAATTTTGTCTTTCGATTCTTTAATTTGTAAATGTGAATCAATTAATTGCGTTTTCATTCATCTTCCATATATTTTTATTAATTTTGTAAAGAATCAGAAAATAATGGGGTCTTTAATGATTTCCTTTGTGTAAATTGTATTTGACACAAAGATGTTTCTTAAAACACTTGAAATTTTTCAAAAATATTTAAGATGGGATTATGTCCCATATGGAGATAACGAACAGTATTCGAGCTCAAAAGTCCATAAAACAATATAAAAGCAAACAGGGACCTTTAAAACATCAGAGGTGGGATAAGGTGCCATGGAGGAATGAGCATTCGCTTCCAACTGGTCACACCCGCCGTGTGCTCCTTGCCATAATCGAGAAATAACGGAAAATCAGTCCTCAATTCAGTTTGTAAATAATGGACTAACAATTGTATGAAAAACGTCAGTCAGCATTTGATTCAATGATAAATTGTATTTACTGACGAGATCATTGTATTGTCAGCAAATACAATTTATCATCAAAGTCAAATGGCGGGTGTGACCGGTCGGCTGGGGATGCTCCCTCGTCCGCGGCACCTGATCCCACCTCTGATGTTTGAGGTCCCTGATTGCTCTCTGTTTGCTCTGCTCCTATTTTGTATTGTTTTATGGACTTTTCATCTTTAATACTGTTCGTTGTCTCCATATGTTTCAAATTCTTAAACATGAGAAGAAGAAAATACTTGATGTGGCCTTCTTCGTAAATTTAGATATATCGAGGACATATTATCAATTATTATGTTATTTTTTTATATGTCGACACGATATATCCCAGTGATTTTGAGACTAAAAATTCCGCAAATTTAGAGATAAACGTATATTTCAACAGACGTAGGTGAAAATTTCACACCAATATTACTTTGAAATAATTTAGGTGATGAAAAAAGTTTTCATCAAATGTTGGAATATCAATGTTATATAAAAATTGTACATGTCCAAACATTTACGTTGTATAAAACTCAAGGTATTTAATATAAAAATTTTGACTGATGTTGGTTCTCAGTTTATGGTATTGAATCCTGATCCGATCTCTGCTGTTTTGGAGGTCCGGTTTTGGTCTCCTCCATCCTCGAAAGCCAGGGTCCTGAGTCAACACGTTGTCGTTAGACGACTCTCCTCCTGAATTATATCGTTTAAATGGACTTTTGGTTGAATACTGTTCTTTGTCTCCATATATTTCATTCATGTTACCCTTAAGCGCTAGAATAATAATAAGTCATACAATTAAAAAAACTGTCGTATTTTGGAAGCTAGTATATCAGCAGAGACCAGTATTTATTAATCTAGAAACCTACTAGTAATTACTTAGACACTTCTAAATGACCGAAAACAGAACGAAGAATGGTTCTTATAATGCCCCTCAACGGCTTAATACGAGACCCTGGTGTCCACCGTATGTTTTATGTCCACTCTGAAAGTATTGAGGTATTCTCCAATTTTGACACAACTTCTGACATAATCTATGATAAAATTAATGATATATCTGAAATTTTGTTCCCAATTATAAGATTTCACAAAACGCGGACATAAAAACCATTGGTCTTCTAGGGTCTTGAAGAACTACAGTATAAAAAGGTGTTTTAAGTATATATAATATAATGTGCAAACTTATGAAATTATACCAATGAAATATATAGATATAATAACGAAGAGTATTCAAGATCAAAAGTCCATTAAACAATACAAAATAGGAACAGAACAAACACTGACAGTAAGGTCTATATCATATTCGCACCAAACTTTTCTCCGTCTCTTTAAAACTTTAAAATAGTCTTCTTGTATTTCCTTGTGTTTCCTATGTATTTCCTACAATTAACATCTACCATTGCTTCCAAACTTTTTAATGACAAGAAACTTTACAGGGCTTGGATAACAAACATCTTAAACATAATCCTCCTTCGTGTTCATGATCTTCTTCACCCTATAACTAAAACTTTAACAAAATAATTTTGTAAATGACCAATGACAAGGTTAGTAAATTTGCGAGTTCCATTTTTTATTGAAAAAGCAGCTGTCAGTAGAATACACGATCAGTACGTACTGGTCCCTGCTGACAATTAAAGCACGTAACAGCATTGTTTGTGTTTGTAAGGCTCATTTTATAAGTTGTATTTTAGAGGAACTTGGGTTTAATTCTACAAGTATTAATCCAACTTATACTCATAGTTTCCATTTTAAGGAAGAAATTCTTCAAAATCATTTGACAGTTTTGAATATTTTAAATACTCCAAACAACCAAAATGAATTTGAATTACCATATCTATACTGGATATCGAAACTTCATAAAAATCCTTACAAACAAAGATACATAGCGGGTTCCAGTAAATGTTCAACCAGGCCTTATTCTTGATTCCTCACTAAGGGATTAACAGTAGTGAAGAAGAAACTGCTCCCCTGTATTTGTCCAAAATCTTATACGTGAAAGAAGAAAACACTTGCAGTTACCTTCAACTCGACATTAAGATATATCGATATATCCCGGTAAGCTTGAGATAAAAGATACCACAGAGCCGGAGATATCTGTTTCAGATTGTTTTATGGACTTTTGAGCGTGAATACTGTTTGTTATCTCCATATACAACTGTATTTCAGAAAAAATTCTTATAGAAGAGTACAAGTAATAAGTTTATAGTTCAGAACCTTATTGTTGTTAACGAACACATGAGTAGAAACCAGAACAACATGTCTCTGTCAAAGCTATATTATCGAATTGAAAAAAAGTTTAATATTTAACCAATATTTAAAGTTTCACAGAATTACTGAGATTATAGAATTTGGCTTATGCATACCGTCAACAACGCACACATCATAAAACATTTCGGAACTACAGGTTCATTGCGTTCTCTGTTAGTCGTGTGACAAAATACCATTGCAGAATTTTAGCTAATTAGGAGGATATTGCCTCTCCTGTATCGACAATGTCGGTTTATTTAATCTTTGTCATCCGTTGTCATACATGTAGTATATTGTCATTAGCTATACTTAGTCTCTTGTGGGTAATATCTGTCTATGTGATTTCTTGTCAAACTTGTTACGATCGCTGTGCATCTCATAATGTTCTATTTCTGTAGGATAATCGTAAAGATTGATAAAATTCGAAATATTAATGAAACAAATTGACAAAGCAAGCAACATTTTCTTCTAAGAATTTGAGGCTTAACTTTAACAACCAATTAACACAGTGGCTGGTGTACATCCCTCTGTGCTAGACTGTTAATTCTGTATAACGAGGAATCTGTATCCAGGGAAATAAAATATTAATTTAGATGCAATGAAGCCAGTTGGTAAAATGATTGATATGACATTGTGGTGGCGTTTAGGTTACCCGGATGGATTCAGTTTTGGTGAGCAATTGAACATTAATGTCAAAACAGAGAGGAGGAAAATGGGTCATCAAAAACAATTTTCTTTAGAATTCGATATTTACTTGATAAACAGGCTCTTATATTTTTATAGCCTGAAATGTTCGTCTGAATTGTTTTTAACAAGAATTTTAAAAAGGATGAATCAGGCATAGTCCCTGTAGATCTGTTTTTGTACTGTATATAAAAGCTGTTACAGAAAAGGAGTATTATTTGAGGGAAAAAACAATATACATGAATAGGTCTCAGGGCTTTTATAGTGATTTCAATATAGATTTAAAAAACGTATAATTTTTCTTTTCTATAAATCCGTAAAATTTTTTTTTCTAAATTTGCTATTTAAGCCAAACGCCCAATGCATTTGGTTCCCTATGAAGCTTAATTGTCATTATCTCTTGTATATACTGGTTTAAGGTATTGCTTTTCATAACGGGAAAATTCATATCCTTGTATCCCCAACTTATTTATCTATAGCTTGACCCGTTACGGAAATTGTTCGTTAGCATGAAATATATGGAGATAACGAACAGTATCCAAGATCAAGAGTCCGTAAAACAATACAAAGTAGGAGCGGAACAAACACGGACCTCCAAAACAACAGAAGATCAGGCGCCATGGAGGAATGAGCTTCCCCTGCCGATGAGTTACACCCACCGTGTGCTCCTTGTCATGATCGGGAAATAACGGAAAAATCCGGCGTCAATTCATGTTCTTGCATATCGAATCAACTGACAATACAAATTTCATATGCAGCAGTTAATGGTATGTTTTCCGCAAACAATGAAAGTTGGCGATAGAAAAGTTGAAATTATCATTGAATGTTATTAGTTTGCTATTGCTGTATTTTTCTAGAAAAAAAAATTCAAGAGTGAAAAAGTTGTGTCAGGTCAGGCGCTATGGTGTCCTTTATTTCTAATACAAAGAGGTATATCGAATTCACGAATGAAAAAATCAATAATGTTAATAGATAGAAATCGATATACCTAAATGTCGAACTAAAGGCCACAGTGGGACACCTCCACTTTCATTTAAAAGTTTAAGAATAAATTCATTTTGTATGTGAATACAAAAAATGCCTGCTACTTATGGGGTGCAACTAACATTTATTGGAATTCAAACAGATTAGACTTGATCTCCAAAAAGTCTATAGATATTGTGGATCTTTTTTAAATGTCAACATCAAACAGAATGCCGTTTAACAAAAGATTTTTGCAGATGACCAGTAACAAGGTATGCAACCTTGTCAAAATTAAGGAGAATTAAATTCATTCAGAAAAATATTGATATCGATAACATATACTAAAATTATTTTCATTTCAATACCAATAAAAAAACTGCTTGAAATAAAAACGCTATATATTTGTTTTATTAATAAATTGTCAAATACTAATAGGTAAATGTAAAACTGGCTTTTCGTAAAATGAATGTCAGTTGAAAATATAGAGGGAAGATGGGGTTTAATATTCCTTGCATGTCTTTCTAAGCTGATAACTTTTATTAATTGTCTCCAAAAAGAGGTCGTTACCACACTACACGAATTCTCAAAGGAAATTAAAATACGAGACGTTGGTAACGCATCTTGTTTTGGTATTCATATAAAACTAGTAGTGAACCGCTCTGTAATTAGAAATGTACAGCATTATACAACAAATCAGAACTGGCTAAAGGGGGTAAAGGTCTGGGCTTGTTGTTGATGGATCATCTGATATGAAGCAGCAGTCCGTGGAAATGTTTATTACATACATGTCTGACAAGTGCACTAATCGAATCGGCGATACATGGACTTAGGTCTGCCATTTTAATTTATGGAATTGCATAGCGAGTATCTGATAATAGAAAATATATCAGGACTAAGTTTGTTTGAATTCTAGCATCAGCATCTGTTGATCCTGACCATTTTTAAAAATTCATTTTTGTCCTTGTCTATCTGAATATATATCTGTAAGGCAAATATTTTCTCCCGTCAGTTATAATAATGTATCTTATATTTGAATAACTTACATTCACTGAAATTATGAAACTGTTAACTGTGTTAATACATTTACGGACTGTTGTTTCTAAAAGATCAATACATATGGCTCACGGCGGATGTGACTGATCAACAGGGGATGTTTTCTCCTCTTAGACACCTAATCCCACCTCTGGTGTTTCCTGGAGTTCCTGTTTATGTCTGTTTTGTGTTCATAGAATTGTATTTTTATGGATATCGATCACTTTACGTCATCTTCTTCTTTTTCATTCTCTAAGAATTAATTGAGTGCTCTATTTTTATTCTTTTTAAATATTTTCACTTTAATTCTAAATTTATACGTATCAAATTTACAATATAAACTATGTTTTGTTATACCAATGGACAATTTGTATGAAGTTAGGTACTTATTGTCACCGGTGTATATCTGTACTAGTGGAGAATTTGTGTAGAGGGGTAAGGACCATATTGTTACCGTAGTTAATCAATATGCGTCGATATGTATCAATGGTCAATATATATATATGTGCGATTATCGAAAAAGAATGGAGGCGTACATTGCGAGGACAATCCCCCGCTCTGAAAAAAGACATTTCTCAAAACTAAAAGTTATATTTTTCAAAGTTATGTATGGTTTATATAATCTTTTACTGTATTTCAATGTTTTAATATTTTATTAATAACTTATTCTTTACTCATGTTTTTTAAGATATGTGAAAACAAAAAAGAAAAGGCTTCATGTATGATACGGACTCTCTCCATAGCGCAGGGTTTCGTCCAAGACCGACAGCTTTTTTCTCTTTTATCGGTGAACATCAAAATGAATCAACTTACAAACATCTCTTAGATAAAAAATTTTATGATCATAATCAAAAAATAAATAAGACCGACTGCTTTCACCATGCATTATCGACGTCTGTCAGTGTAATTTAAATGAACAGGTTTGTTGAAGCGAACATTTTTTCAGAATTAAATTTTCGATTTACATATAGAATGGGTTCAGATTCCATTTTTTTGACAAATGAAATAGATTTCACATTTACTTTTCCATCATTTAAGCGTTTACGAAGAATGGAGACTTGACCCATTCATGTTCAAAATTAGGGAATAACTATCTCCTAATTTGGTATTTGCGACCGTTAATGCTGATTTAACGGTCGCAAACTGAGTTTTACCGGCGACGCGTAAGCGGAGTCGGTAAAACGGATGTTTGCGACCGTTAAATCAACATTAACGGTCGCAAATACCAAATTAGGAGATCAGTTATACCCATTCTAACGCAATCCATGCATTTTGTTTGTCGTTTACGTCTTATTTTATTTCGTTATATAAAAACGTCACGGAGTATTGTGTTTTTGCGTCGCTCTATTATGACGTCACAATAAAAAGCTTTCTGCTTCGTTTAATGTTCGTTTTACTACTTCAAACATCAGTGCATCAGCCAATGAAAAAGTGTTTTACAAAACAATTGCATTAGAATTCGTTATTTATAGCTCTATTAAACCCATTTTCCACTAAATATGCTTAAGGTCAAGATCTAGTAAATGAAAGGTGCCTACAGATTCATCAAATTTGAGAAATAAATTCCTTTACTGATGCTTTACAACATTAGTTTGATCAAATAAGGTGTTTCGGGGCATAATTTGTGGGTAAACAAGATGAAAAACTGTATTTTAAACTGTCATTTTCAATGAAAAATTAAGAAAGTCAGTCATGAATATGGGAGTTTTTTTTAATATTCGACAAATTAAGGAAATGTATCCAAATTGCCTACAGTCTCTCGGAAAACGGTAATTAGTATGTTCATGTCCTCTTATTTAAATCAATATCAAATTTAATATAGGTATCCGGTTTACTTTTCATATGATTTCAAATTGAATGTCATGAAAATACCCTATTTTCTGCATAATTTTGCTAAAGTCCTAAAGTACGGGAAAAAGAAAGTTGAAATTGATTATGACGTCATAATGGATCTAGCACCAAAATATTAGTCCACAGTTATTTACTAGATCTTGACCTTAACTGCCAACTTTGAAATAAAGATTATCAAATGATAAGTCGTTCAGTAAAATAAAATAATAAAATATTTTGAAGATGACATTACTGAGAACATGTTTTTAGAAAAATATAGCTTTTCTATGAATTTTGAAAATTTAGAAACATTTTGTCTCAGAGCGGGGGATTGTCCAAATTGTACGCCCTCTTTCTTTGTATGGACGAGTTGAGTACTTATGCGTTCGGTGTAAATGTGTACCAACATCCAATGGACAATTTGTGTATCCACTGGAGGATAAAAAAATGCAGTTATGGAGATTTGGAACCAAGTAAAGGTATGGTGTTTCAAATTCTTTTTGTTTGTTAGGAATGTTGGCAATTCGTGGAGGAGTTAGGTACTTACTGAAACCGGTGTAAATGTGTACCAAAAGACAATATGTGTGGAGGGGTTAGGATCTTATTGACACCGTTGTAAATGTGTACTAACTGCCAATGGACAATTTATTTGTGTAAAGATTTGTATAAAGATTTGGAACCATATAAAGGTATGGTGATTCAAAATCAATTTGGTTGTTGGGACTGTTGGCAATTTCTGTCGATGAGTTAGGTACTTATTGTCATCGGTGTGACTGTGTAACAATGGAAAATTTGTGTCACCGGTGTCAATGTGTACCAATGGACGATTTGTGTGAGAGATTAGGTACTTATTTTCAATATGTACCAATGGACAAATTGGTGGAGAAGTAAGGTACTTATTGTCACTGACCTTTATTTGAGTTATCAAATTAGCGCTTCTCTTGAATCCGAAAAAGTTGGTCCGATACCATGTAAAGCCAATTTCAATTATTGATTCATTGATTAATTGTTATTGTTTAATGCCGAGCCGGCAACATCTCTGCCATTTTTCGGCGGTGCAAAGCCCATCTTAAATGTCAGCTAAAGTGATGGCTTTTCCAATGAATTAAAATGTCAATTGTTCCAAAGGTCGAGCGTCATGGTATAGTACTGCATTTAAGATTATCACTGTAAACCATTTCTGGAGCTGACATTCAGATGTGCTTTACAAGGATTTATACTTCTTTGGGCCTGATTTACAAAAGAACTTGCGACTGAGACCATTGATTTAAGCTTTTCCAACACATCTTACCTATTTTTCATGATTTTTCATGATTTAGATTATTCTCTCAAAACAGTGTTCAGTGAAATTCTTAAAACATGAGGATTATATTTACATATGTCAAATTAATATATACATGTATTAGTAGAAGAATATTATTTGCTAAAACATACACTGGCTAAAGTATTTGAAGGTTAAATTTAAAAAGAAATCATTTGTTTGCTTGGAAGTATAAATGACTGTTTCTATTGAATCAAAAAGTTAAGTGTTCCGAGAGTCAAGGGTCATGGGTATTATACTGTATTTCATTTTAGCGCTAAATATGGACCTATTTCTTTGGCTGTGTTTTTGCCTTTTGGCAATAATTTCAATGTAAATTGCAAAAAAAAAAAAGAAAAAACGGCAGCAAAGGAACCTTTTCAGGCATTAATTACTGGGGTACCTTTCAGACATAGTTTTTACCAGAATCTTTTATAGGTGATAATGATTTTGGTGGAAGATGAAAGATGATATCGTCAATATTACGTCATTTCGCATTGAATTTCATTTATGGTCGTAATAACGACCTCGTTAGCAAATATAATCTAGCATTGGGTCGTATCTAGGATGACTTGTTTTTATATTGAATTGGCAACGGAAAGTTCCATCTACCTGATTAAGACAAAGGTTCACGGCAGATCCTTATTCACCCAGTCAACAACGGATGCTTACTCCTCCAAGGCACCTGATCCCACCTCTGGAGTTTCCAGGGGTCTTTGTTTTATGCCTTCTTTACAGATTTGTGTTGTTTATTTATTTTCAAAATCGATCACTGTAAGGAATCTATACCTTTTATATTTTAAAATATTACGTTTCGTACTCGTGTTCAACTTTCAACTGACATTGACTCCGAATTTAACTATTCAACCTGTTCAATCTTAGTTAAAGTAACATGTTGTAAGTGTGAATTTTTTTAAGTTACATTATTTAGAAGTAATCCTAGACAAAAGTACTAAAGAAACTTGATGTAGAATCAGAAACAGCTTAATACTTAGCACACTTTCATTTTCACCTCAGACTGGAACGATGATGATGATTGAGGAGATATTCAGAAAGAAAACACATTACAGATCGATGTCTCGTCTGCCAACTGTGGGGTGATTATCCGAGGTGAGAACATTTTACAGATATCCTCTGATTCCTCAAATGTGAAGAAGACGTATTAGAATCCAGAACAGATTACAGGACTACAGGGGCGAAATAGGGCACATATTGTCTGAAATGTAATGGTTATCGAAAAGATGCTTAGGAAAAATAAGACACCATACACATGTACGTATATCTTTGTTTCAACGAAAGTATTAGCTGAAAATTTTAATAAAGAACAAATAAGGAAAACGAAAAAAATGACAAATACGTTTTAGAATAAAACATAGCATATTTTTGTGAGATAACTGATAAACAAGAAAACTGTATGTTTTGTACGGTAAGAATGCAGATTTACTCTAGATAGCTGATTCTGACCTCTTTGTCTGTTATGTACCAAAGAGAAGTAAAACATTGTGACGTGGTAGGGCCAATAAGCAGTGAGGGTTCTTTATTGTGCCACGGCTTACTGTGACACGGGCATCGGTTTTTAAGGTCTCATCTAAAGGACCCGCAACTTTAGATCCAAAGTGCGCGCCGAGAGCTTGGGGAAGGAACAGTTGCTATACCTATTTCCTTTCGACTAAGGTCAGTCGCAGACGTGATTCGTACACACGACCTTCGATCATTCGACCTTCGATTATTAAAGGGATTGGATTTTTTTTGACTGGGGTGGACCCCCCCCTGGAAAAAATTTCTGGATCCGCGCCTGCCCCACCCTCTCCCGGGGGTGGATGGGGGCATAATTTGAACAATTTAGAATCTACACTACCCAAAGATGCCCTCTTAAAAGTTTCAGCTTTTCTTGCCCCGTGGTTCTTGAGAAAAAAAAATTATGACTCCACTATAATTTTGTCTTGATTATCTCCTCTTGTAAGGGGACTTCATTTTAACAATTTAAACCCCCTTCATCCAAGGATGTTTTGTAATAAGTTTTGGTTAAAATTGGCCCAGTAGTTCTTTAGAAGA
>NW_026927788.1:0-31044 GCF_032062105.1 Saccostrea cuccullata
GTTCAATGTAACGAGTTTCGTAAATATTGTGACGTCATTTATTCAGTGTTAAAAATTTATTCAGCGATTTTAAACAGACTATACATCAAAATACCACATGTCTATGTAAAACTGTATCCACAAATAAGTAGAGGATTAGGAGAAAAATGTTCAAAAACATCAAGAATGATATAATTGTTAAATCCAACAGTAAAGCCAGAGGAGTTCTGATGACGTTCCCCATAAGAATGAGTGATAAAAAACATTCCCCATAATTTTTGATTACATACTGAGACGACAGATACGTAATTTTTAGGATTATAAAGGAGAGTCTATAGTAATATAGTTATTTTCCATAAAAATTGCCTATTATTTTATTAAAATTGTCATACGGAAGCACTTTCCCCACAATGTATTCCATGCGCCCAATTCCTCACAAGTCGGTTATGTCGGGTAAGAGAGAGAGAGAGAGAGAGAGAGAGAGAGAGAGAGAGATTCCCTTTTAATCCTGATTATCCTATCCATTTACATAGACAAAAAATCAGTTCTATATCAGTTGTACCCATTCTTTATTAAATATTTTCTGATTTCATAGTCCGTCATAGTCACTCTCTGTATATTTTTTCTGCTTAAGAAGTATTACACTAAGTGCACATGTATTGACCTGTCGATCAAAATCACCGGACGCTGTATGCATTGCAATAAAGTTGTTCGAAATGATTTTTATTAAGTATGATCTTGAAGAAAATCTGATGCAACAAATTTGAGAAATGAAAAATAAAATAAAAACATGGCTAGAGCATCATATATCTGTATTATGGACTTCAGTTGTGGGACGTGGAGACCGGTCCGTCAGATGAGATCGTTTAAATCGAGGTCTCGTGTGTCAGATGGTACTGACTCAAAAAGATTCCTCACTGCTCAATGGCGATTAGAGCCAAATTATAGGTCAACATTTTGCAGTCTCCACCGGCGAGTGGAGGCTTCTCCATGTGAAAAATTCTCGAGAGGGACATTCAACAACATATAATCAATTAATCCATTGCTGAATAATTGCTGTAGTTGAATAATCTTTCTGCTGACAAATCTCGATAGTATTACTGTAAAAATCAACGACTTTACGTTTAATGTGGTACTAACTTAGTTCATGACATTTTTATAACACCATCACAATTGTGCCAGAACATAAACACAGTGAAGTTTATGAGAGTACGGTGTTCGTTCGTCCGTTGGTTTGTCTATGATACACGTGTAGCTCTTATGAGTGCCAAAATGCATAAGAACAAGATTGGCCATGAAAATCAAAGTACCTTAAGTACTGAAAGACCTTTTTCAGTTTTTTTTTCTTTCAGAGTACATATGATATCTATGTTTTTTGCAGAGAAAAAAGCAAATTCTTACAGATTTAGAAGAACGGAAGACTTATTTGTTGCCATGGCAACAAGATTCTAGTTATTATTATTATTATTATTATTATTATTCCTCCCAAATTTTGTGAGCGCGATTACTCAGAGATGGCTGGATAGATTTTCACAATTTTTCTTATGTTAGTAGGTTGATATATGAAGTTTATATAAAATTCCGTTTTTTGAAAAATTCACTTCCGGTCCGAAGTTATGGCCGATTTTCGAATTTTAAAATGGACTTTTGTCCGGCATTTTTCTCAGAAACGGTTTGAGGTAAAGATATGAAATTTACAGGAGTATTAGATCATGATATTCTATTTGTTTTGAAGTTGTTTTCGTGTGTTTTCAGTACTTCCTGTCCGAACCGGAAGTGAATTTGTTTTTGGTCAATTTTTAATTTTTTTGTTTTTAGATATTTTTTAAAGATTTTATTATGTAAAACAGAGATTATTCTACAAATACTAAATATATAATTTGTTTTTAAATCAGATTCCGCATTTTGTATATTTTCGGTACAGTAATTTTCTCTATTTACGAAGTCTGTATGAGGTGGGAAAAGAAAGATAACTCTGACTTGTGAATGAGAATAGAACTTTCGAGATAAAGGCGGAAATAGTATTGATGACTTCAGAGACATATACACTCTCCAGATCAACATATTTACACATTCAATATTTCATCTTTTGCATGCTACTTTATTCAGTATATGTAAAGTTTAAATTTGACTGTGTAGTGTTAGTCTGTATATTGAAAGTTATTTATTTACAAATTTATATGTAAAAAAAAAATATCCGTTCTGTGTCAACTAAGCACTTTGAAGAAAATAATATTGTACGCAGTATACAATACAGCGATGTATATACAAATTATTCTACAAAAATACTAAATATATTATTCATTCAATCGGATTCTTCATTATGGAGATTTGAGGTACCGTCAATTTTCTCTATTAACGTGGTGACAATAAGTAAAGATAGATAACTCTGACATGTTAGTGGGAAAAGAACTTTCGAGAAAAAGGCGGAGGTAGTATTCATGACGTTGCCGACGTCTAGACCTACACATTCCACATAAAAAAAAATATTTAGACTTTGAGTTTCCATATCCATTTCTACATGTAAGATTAAAAAATCTAGATCTGATCCACCTTCTTACTTTGATTACGGCAACAGTCCTTTGTGCACGTGCAAAGTTTAGGACACATATCATTATTTTTTCTTACGTCCCAAGTATGCGAACGCCAGAAATTTATTTTTACATAAATATTTACAATTTGACAAAATCCACATACTAGATACACATGTCTTATTGCGGGGGGTTGATTCACTGAATACTGCAAAGAATGAGATGTGTAATTTACATGTATAGGGAGAGGGTGTTATAAGTTTTCAGAACTTGTGCTCAATCCCACTGTAATTATATTACAATAAAATCTGTTCAAATTACATGTAAGATTACGTTAGTTACCGCATTCAGTATATGTATAGTTTAAAGTTGCCAGCGTAGTGTAAGGCTGTAATGGCAGTTATGATTTTACACATGAATATATATAAAAAAGTATTCTTAATTCATTCTCTGATTTGAATGCGAAATTATCCCGGCCGAATCCGATTTTTATTTTCGATTCTAAAATAGTACATGTACTCAAAAGGGAACTGAGCGAAAGAAGAGTAATTGTAAAGCTTTTAGAAATAAATTGATATCTGCCACTTATAATTAAAAGAAAGAAAATCAATCTATAGATAAAATTTGGTTTTAACATGTATATTTCATTGATAAAAAGTCGTTGTTATTTATTTTACATGATCTATACTTTAAAAACCCGAGAAGTTATTCAAGATGAGAAAAAGCGATTCTTGGATTTTTGTGAAATACTAGTACTCAAAGGGTTAACATTATGTAAAAGTTGCGCGTTTCTGTGTGAAATAATGCTACGCTAAAACATGATACAAAAACATCTGCAAAGGTCTGTTGGTATGTTGGATAAAGTATACGAATGAATTTTATGCAATGTTATATGATTATATGTATGTACATATGCACCCTGACGTATTTTCCTTATAATTCATAAAACAAAAAATTACTGAGTATGTAATTCTTTTGAAGCCCTCCCCCCTTCTGGATTTATATTCGGAGACATTCTTGCAAGTATTGGCTTTTGAATCGTTATATACAATTAAATCTGACTAAACATTTGGTTATAATTACCATAAGCATGTATACAGAATTTCATATTCTATAATAGTAGATTTTTCATTGTGCAAGATACTGATATTCACATGTCTGAGAGAGAGAGAGAGAGAGAGAGAGAGAGAGAGAGAGAGAGAGAGAGAGAGAGAGAGAGAGAGAGAGAGAGAGAGATTCCCTTTTAACCCCGATTATCCTATCCATTTACATAGACAAAATATCAGTTCTATTTCAGTTGTACCCATTCTTTATTAAATATTTTCTGATTTCATTGTCCGTCATAGTCAATCTATCACGCGAAGTGAACTGTCAATCAAAATCACCGGACAATGTATGCATTGCAAAAAAGTTGTTCGAAATGATCTTTATTAAGTATGATCTTTCAGAAAATCTGATGCAACAAATTTGTGAAATGGAAAAATAAAATAAAAACATGGCTCGAGCATCATATATCAAAGGCGTTTGGTTTCAGGATTGAATTTTTCATCGCCGACTTTTATCGATGAAAAATTTAGAGGCGTCCCGGAATTACACGGAAAATCTAGAAAGAACAAGTTTGGCGCAGTTTCTGACCTCTCTAGATTTTCTATGTAATTCCGGGACGCCTCTACATTTTTCATCGTTAAGGACGCTCTAAACACTGCACACGAAAGAGCTCTATTGAGCTTTATTGGGTAGTTTTATGCAGTTAGAGTGATCTGCTCTTAGATGTAAGATTAAAGAAATTGTTATATACCTTTAATTACATAATTTATAATAGATTAAAATATTTTTAGCAATAAAGTAGACCAACAGTAAGAAATTTGATTAATTATTTTCATTGATTTCCCAATATAAGTAAATATATAGTGATTTCTGCTCACAAATAGTCCATTGTCTTTGAATATTTTCCTGCGCAAATAAGGCACGCATCCTATGTTCTAAATGAATGAAAAAGTCTCAATATGCATATCTTTATATGATATATTTTTCTCTGAGTCCAAAAAACAGTTTCTGTTCCCTTAAAAACCGGCACTTCCGTTGCTTTCGAATAAACAGGTCAAGAATCGAGGACGTTTGGGGTTTACTGCTTGTTTTATACGGCAAGTTCAAATCGGCAGACGTTTGAAAGGCGTTAATCAATCATTTTTGAAGCTAGATCTCACCCGACACTAGTAGGAAAAATGTAGAGATAGATGAAAATTAAGTGTGAACCGAGGTACCCCCTGATATAAAAGATGGAGAGTGACGCTCCTTTTCTCTTTTTATATACAGTAAATATGACATTTTTAAAACATGCTTATTTCAGCGAATTTTTATTTTTATTTTGATGATGGTATTCAGACACATATAGAAAAACACATAATACACAATCCTGAAACCAAGCGCCTATGTTATTGACTTCAGTTGTTGAACATGGAGACCGGTCCTTCAGATGAGATCGTTTAAATCGAGGTCCCGTATGTCTGATGGTACTAGCTCAAAAAGATTCCCTACTGCTCAGTGGCGATAAGCGCCAAGTTATAGGAGAACATTTTGCAGTCTTCACCGGCGAGTGGAGTGAAAAATTCTCGAGAGGGACGTTAAACAACATATAATCAGTTAATCGATTGCTGAATAATTCCTGTAATTGAATAAATTAATCTTTCTGCTGGTAAATCTCGATAGTATTACTTTAAAAATCAACGACTTTACGTTTTATGTGGTACTAACTTTTAGTTCATGACAATTTTATAACACCATCACAATTGTGCCAAAACATAAACACAGTGATGTTTATGAGAGTACGGTGTTCGTTCGTCTGTTGGTTTGTCTATGATACATATGTAGCTCATGACTGCCAAAATGATTGATCATGAAAATCAAAGTACCTTAAGTACTGAAAGACCTTTTTGCATTTTTTTTTCTTTTAGAGTAGATATGATTTCTATGTTTTTTGCAGAGAAAAAAAAAGCAAATTCTAACAGATTTAGAAGAACGGAAGACTTATTTGTTGCCATGGCAACAAGATTCTAGTTATTATTATTTTTCTTCTTCCTGGGCACTTTTTTGTCCGCGAATGATCTCGTAAACTACACATCCAACTAAGGTGAAATGTTTTTAGGGTCAGTAGACATGTTATGTAGATTTGCGGAACGAAGGTCATTTTGCGCGCACGTGCTTGCAAGAGCGGGCACGTGCAACACGTGAAATGACCAATATAATGTCTACTGCCGTAATTTTTCTATTTTTTGATGAAATGTTTCGAAACTCATAATGTAAGGATATATAGGTAGTATAGACAAGATGACATGATCAATATAGCAAGATCTCACGCGCATGCACGTGCGCTTTGCTCTGATTGGCTGAAACAAAAGTCTCAATATCTTTCTTGTTTTTTGACGAAATCCTTTGAAATTTTGAACATAGCCATGCATTAGGATATCCTACAACGTGATATATAGGAAATATCATTAAAACACGTGCATGCACGTGCACTGCAATCTGATTGGTTGAAACTTTAAATAGCTATAACTCCCTTGCTTTTCAACCAAACAGGATGGGATTTGGCACATAGATATATATATTCGACTTCTACAAGAAGGTATGGTTACCATGCACATGCATACACGTGCGTGTACGTGCGCTGCAATCTGATTGCTTGAAAATGTAAACAGCTATAACTCCCTTGGTTTTCAACCAAACGGGGTTGGCTTTAGAACATAGATCGATGTAATGGACTCTTACAAGAAGGTATGGTCACTATGCTCATATATGCACGTGCGTGCACAAGAAATGGGTAAAATCAAAAATACACTTGAATGAGCGGTTTTTTTAATACTTTTGGATTAAATACTTTAATATTTAGCATATTAAAATATATAGATTGTGTAGACAATATGATATGGTCATTACGCACATGCATTTACATGCGCAAGTGTGCAATAATAAAATTTGAATGAACATGGTACACTTTAGGGTAAACGTTGTTAAAGTCTCAAATGCATAGAGTTTGTCTTATTTAATTACGCTTTCAGGGAATATGACTATAAAAGGGAGTTGGGGAGCGTTTGGGGAACATCTGTAACGGTCCCCGTTACAATTAGCACTAGTTATGTTCCCCAAACGAAGTTGGGGAACATATTGTTTTTACTCTGTTTCTTATTATTATGTTCCCCAAACGAAGTTGGGGAACGTATTGTTTTTACTCTGTTTCTTATTATTATTATTATTATTATTATTCTTCTTCTTCTTCTTCCTGGAACTTTTTTGTCCGGGAATGATCTTGTAAACTGTTCGTCCGATGTAGGTAAAACCTTTTTAGGGTTAGTAGACATGTTATGTAGATTTGCGGAATCAAGGTCATTTTGCGCGCACGTGCTTGCAAGAGCGTGCACGTGCAACACATGAAATGACCAATATAGTAGATATAGCCACAACTGTTCTATTTTTAGATGAAATGCTTTGAAACTCATAATGTGAGGATATATTAGTAGTATAGACATGACGACATGGTGAAAATAGCAAGATCTCACGCGCATGCACGTGCACTTCGCTCTGATTGGCTGCAACTAAAATCTCAATATCTTTCGTGTTGTTTGACGAAATCCTTTGAAATTTTGAACATAGCCATGCATTAGGATATCCTACAACATGAAATAAAGCAATTATCATGAAAACACGTGCATGCACGTGCGTTGCAATCTGATTGGCTGAAACTTTAAACAGCTATAACTCCCTTGTTTTTCAACCAAACAGGATGGGATTTGGAACATAGATAGATATAATGGACTTCTACAAGTAGGTATGGTCACCATGCACATGCATACACATGCGTGTACATGTGCTGCAATCTGATTGACTGAAAGTTTAAACAGCTATAACTCCCTTAGTTTTCACCCAAACGGGGTGGAATGTAGAACATAGATAGATGTAATGGACTTCTACAAGAAGGTATGGTCACCATGCTCATGTATACACGTGCGTGCACGTGAAATGAGTAAAATCAAACATACACTTGAATGAGTGTATTTTTTAAATAATTTTGGATTAAATACTTTAATATTCAGTGTATTAAAAATATAGATTGTGTAGACAAGATGATATGGTCATGACGCAAATGCATTCACATGTGCACGCGTGCAATGCTAAAGTTTAAATGATTTTTGTACACTTCTTTGTAAATGTTGTTAAAATCTCAGATGCATAGAGTTTGTCTTATTTAATGAAGCTTACAGGGAATATGGCACCAAAAGGTAGTTGGGGAGCGTTTGGGGAACATCTGTAACGGTCCCCGTTACAATTAGCACTAGTTATTATTATTTTTCTTCTCGGGAAAATTTTGTCCGCGAATGATCTTGTAAACTACACATCCGATTTAGGTGAAATGTTTTTAGGGTCAGTAGACATGTTATGTAGATTTGCGGAACGCAGGTCATTTTGCGCGCACGTGCTTGCAAGAGCGTGCACGTGCAACACGTGAAATGACCGATTTAATTGATATAGGCGTAACTTTTTACATTTTTGATGAAATGCTTTAAAACTTATAATATAAGGATATATTAGTAGCATAGGCAATATCACATGATCAAAATAGCAAGATCTCACGCGCATGCACGTGCGCTTCGCTCTGATTGGCTGAAACTAAAGTCTCAATATCTTTCTTGTTTTTTGACAAAATCCTTTGAAATTTTGAACATAGCCATGCATTAGGATATCCTACAACAAAATATATAGCAATTATCATAAAAACACGTGCATGCACGTGCGCTGCAATCTGATTGGCTGAAACTTTAAGTAGCTATAACTCCCTTGGTTTACAACCAAACGGGGTGGGATTTGGAACATAGATGGATATAATGAACTTCTACAAGAAGGTTTGGTCACCTGCACATGCATACACGTGCGTGTGCGTGCGATGCAATCTGATTGGCTGAAACTTTGAACAGCTATAACTCCGTCGGTTTTCAGCCAAACGGGGTGGGATTTTGAAGATCTGATTGGCTGAAACTAAAGTCTCAATATCTTTCTTGTTTTTTGACAAAATCCTTTGAAATTTTGAACATAGCCATGCATTAGGATATCCTACAACAAAATATATAGCAATTATCATAAAAACACGTGCATGCACGTGCGCTGCAATCTGATTGGCTGAAACTTTAAGTAGCTATAACTCCCTTGGTTTACAACCAAACGGGGTGGGATTTGGAACATAGATGGATATAATGAACTTCTACAAGAAGGTTTGGTCACCTGCACATGCATACACGTGCGTGTGCGTGCGATGCAATCTGATTGGCTGAAACTTTGAACAGCTATAACTCCGTCGGTTTTCAGCCAAACGGGGTGGGATTTTGAAGATAGATAGGTGTAATAGAATTCTACA
Source organism: Saccostrea cuccullata (assembly GCF_032062105.1). Taxonomy (NCBI): domain Eukaryota; kingdom Metazoa; phylum Mollusca; class Bivalvia; order Ostreida; family Ostreidae; genus Saccostrea; species Saccostrea cuccullata. The sequence goes on from NW_026927788.1 coordinate 8,917, forward strand.
AGAAAGTATCGTCACCATGCTCATGTATGCACGTGCGTGCACGTGAAATGAGTAAAATTAAAAATACACTTGAATGAGCGTATTTTTTAATACTTTTTGATTAAATACTTTAATATTTAGTATAGTAGAATATATAGATTGTGTAGACAAGATAATATGGTCATTACGCACATGCATTCACATGTGCACGCGTGCAATGCTAAAATTAGAATGAACTTGGTACACTTCTGGGTAAACGTTGTTAAAGTCTTAAATGCATAGAGTTTGTCTTATTTAATGAAGCTTACAGGGAATATGGCACCAAAAGGGAGTTGGGGAGCGTTTGGGGAACATCTGTAACGGTCCCCGTTACAATTAGCACTAGTTTTTACTCTGTTTCTTACTATTATTATTTTTCTTCTTGGGAAAATTTTGTCCGCGAATGATCTTGTAAAGTACACATCCGATTAAGGGGAAACCTTTTTAGGATAAGTAGGCATGTTATGTAGATTTGCGGAACGAAGGTCATTTTGCGCGCACGTGCTTGCAAGAGCGCGCACGTGCAACACGTTAAATGACCAATATACTTGAAATTGCCGTAACTTTTACATTTTTTGATGTAATGCTTTGATATTTAGAATATATAGACATATTATAAATCTAGATAAGATGACATTGTCAACATGCCATTTTGCGCGCACGTGCTTGCAAGAGCGCGCACGTGCAACACGTGAAATGACTAATATAATGGATATAGCCGTAACTTTTCTATTTTTTGATGAAATCTTTTGAAATCTATAATGTAAGGATATATAAGTATGGTAGACAAGATGACATGACCAAAAAAGCAAGATCCCACGAGCATGCACGTGCGCTTCGCTCTGATTGGCTGAAACTTAAGTCTCTATATCTTTCTTGTTTTCCGACGAAATCCTATGAACTTTTGAACATAGCCATGCATTAAGATATCCTACAACGTGATATATAGCAATTATCATGAAAACACGTGCATGCACGTGCACTGCAATCTGATTGGCTGAAACTTTAAATAGTTATAACTCCCTTGGTTTTCAACCAAACAGGATGGAATTTGGAACATAGATAGATATAATGAACTTCTACAAGACGGTATGGTCACCATGCACATGCATACACTTGCGTGTACGTGCGCTGTAATCTGATTGGCTGAAACTTTAAACAGCTATATTTCCCTTTGTTTTCAATCAAACGGGGTGGGATTTAGAAAATAGAGAGATGTAAAGGACTTCTACAAGAAGATATGGTCACCATGCTCATATGTATGCACACGCGAGCACATGAAATGAGATAAATCAAAAATACACTTGAATGAGCGTATTTTTTAATACTTTTGGATTAAATACTTTAATATTTAGTATATAAAAAATATAAAGATTGTGTAGACAAGATGATATGGTCATTACGCACATGCATTCTTATGCGCACGCTTGCAATGCTAAAATTTGAATGAACTTGGCGTTGTTAAAGTCTCAAATGCATAGATTTTGTCCTATTTAATGAAGCTTACAGGGAATATGGCACCAAAAGGGAGTTGGGGAGCGTTTGGGGAACATCTGTAACGGTCCCCGTTACAATTAGCACTAGTTACATATTGCCATTGTGCACCTCCTATTTTACTTTTTGATCTGACATATATTTTGAATTTTTCAGAGCAAAACATGGAGACTGCCATTATATTCATATGGGAGGCGGGGGGTATTATTTAGTGAGCTCATTGCTCACAGTACCTCTAGTTAAATTTACGATAATTACTATGCGAGTGAAATCTGAATAAAGTTTACGGAAATCACCTTATACCTAGTGTATTCCTAAGGCTAAAGTAAGAACTCTTGTGCAGCTGTTTCAGAGTTTATTTGCAAAATTTGTTAATCTAAAATAAGTATAGATGATACAAAAAATAAACTTTTTGGTGGTACGCCCTTTTCGTAATCAAAATTCTCTGAATATGTAGACCCCAGATGTATTTCAAAATGTCTGTATCATTCAAAAAAAACCCTTTATGACCAATTTTGTAAGGATCTTTCAAAATGCTAAGTACATGTATTATGTGCTTTCTTCTACGTCAATCAAAACATGTACAAAATACTCTTTTGGAAAAAAGGTCTACCAAGCATTAGAAAAAGTCGTATATATATCCGAAAATGTCACAAAATTTGAGTCTTTTTATTTTTTTTGCTCGTCTTTAAGTGCACCAAGCATTTTGATCAGAGTATGGTTGATTAGTTGATTAATGCAATTTCCATGGTGTTAGGAGTGGTCAGAGACTGTCGTACACCTGCTGCTTGTGCTATGTACTAGAGTTTCTGCCCTGATCACTGTGTAATCTGTCTGTAAAATTTTCTAATAATATTTTTAATTAACAGTAACTAAAGCCGCTTGATTTTTTTTTACTTGTAAAAGCTGTAGAATAAGGAGTAAAATGGTCCATTATTCTTGATTGATTTTCAAAACCATCTTTGCTTTTTTCAAACAAGAGTTTTATTGATGGACTAAAGGGCCGCTAGAATTATCATGAATGTGAAAGAAATTCAAACTCCTACTGTTGACATTTTTAGTGCTCTTAAATGGATACCTGTACATGATTATTTTATATATAGAAAACTTGTGCTTGCTTTTAAAGTTAGGAAACTAAAGTATGACGCCAGAATATTTGAATGTTTTTAGTTATGTTAGCCAAGTTAGCTCAAGGGCAACAGTAGTGTTAGTGGCCTTTTATACATTCCAAAAGCACGAACTGAGTATTATAAGCGATCTTTTAAAGTTTCAACTGCAATTTTATGGAACCGGCAGTGAGCTGCCTGACTCTGTTAGAAACTGTAATTCTTTGGCTTCTTTTAAATCAGCATATTTGCAAAATTATAATTTAAACAGGTGAAGAAATTGTTCTTAAATGAATTCTATCGAATGGCAGAATGATTTTTTTAAATAGTTTATTTACTAGTATGTACAAATATGTGATATAATATGCTATGTATATATTCTTTTTCACTCTATTTTCTACTTTAATTCTTTTCATCTGTCTGTAATTATGTTTTATACAGGACCACAATGTAAACTAATAATACATGTATGTACTGATTATGTTATCCTGTTTAATAAAAGAATTTATTATTATTATTATGTTCCCCAAACGGAGTTTGGGAACATATTGTTTTTACTCGGTTTCTTATTATTATTATTAAGGTCTTCCGACTTCCTTCGGAAGACCTTATTGTTTTCCGTCGGTTTCCTATTATTATTATTATTAAGGTCTTCCGACTTCCTTCGGAAGACCTTACTGTTATTCGTCTGTTTTTTATTATTATTATTATTTTTCTTTTTTCATAGTTAGGGCGATATCTCAGCTACGCGTGGACGGATTTAAAAGATTTTTACAGGGATGATGCATCATGAGAATATCTCCAGAAGTGTTTGTCATTTTTCCAAAATTCACCTTCGTTCGCGATTTTTGTATTTTTTAAAAGGTATTTTGTCCAGCAGTTTTCTCGAGAACGGCTAAAGATATGAAAGTGAAACTCACTGAGTTGATAGAACATCGAACTCCGTTATGGGGAACGATCTTTATTTTTCGTCGTCCTCTCTTCCGGTCGCGAACGGAAGTGAATTCAAAAAGTCCGTTTTTTCAACTTTTTTGTTTCTCAATATTTTTCTTTGGGATTTACAGGGTTTATAAGGTGTCTTATGAGAATTCTAAATATATGTTCAATATCTTGATGCGAGCCTTTATTGAAAAGATATGACCAAACCAAACTTTGTCGCACTGTCGGGGGTTCGAATCCCGCTGTGGGCGTTTCAAAAAAATTTTCTTTGTTTCTGTGTTTTTTCAGTTGCAAATGACTTTTCTCTCTTTTTTAATATGTATGGAAGATTTTGCCGATTTTTAAAAGCTATTTTTTGAGATATTTTGAGAAATACCTGTAATAATCATGAAGTATGTTGAGAGACTGCTGTGAATAAACGTAAACAAAAAAATACATTTTGAAATCTTTTTCATGGGATGACGCACGATAGAACTCTAACGAAAAGTCGGTCGGAAGACCACTTGTTGCTCTAGCAACAAGAACGCATCTAGTTATTATTATTATTCTTTTTTTCATAGTTATGGCAATATCTCAGCTATGACTGTACGGATTTCGAAGATTTTTACAGAAAAGATGCATCAGGTTAATATCTCCAGACGTGTTTTTCATTTTTTCAAAAACATTTTCCGTTCGCGATTTTTGGTGAAATTTGTTTTTTTTAAATGGATTTTTGTACACTACTTTTCTCGAAAACGGCTAAAGATATGACATTGAAACTTATGGACATGAAAGTGCATCACATGTAGATGTGCCAAACGTCCTTCATTTTTTGTCGTTCCTACTTCCGGTCGCAAACGGAAGTGAATTCAAAAAATCCAATTTTTCAACTTTTTTGTTTTTCAATATTTTTCTTTCGGATTTACAGGGTTTATAGAACGTCTACAACGATATCTATATATGTTTGCATTTTCTTCTTGCGTTTGTTTATTGCAAAGATATGACCGCACCAAAATTTGTCTTACTGTCGGGGGTTCGAATCCCGCTCGGGGCGTTCCCCAAATTTTTTCTTTCTTTTTGTATTTTTTCAGTTGCAAATTAACTTTCACTCTTTTATAACATGTGTGGAACATTTTACCGATTTTTAAAAGCTATATTTGGAGATATTTTGTGAAATACCTGGAACAATAACGATCTGTGTTGAGTAACTACTGTAAATGAACGTAAACGAAAAAATACATTGTGAAATCTATTTCATGGGATGACGCAGGATAGAACTTTAAAGAAAAGTCGGTCGGAAGACCTGCTTGTTGCAATAGCAACAAGAACGCATCTAGTTATTATTATTATTCTTTTTTTTCTTCTTTGTTCTCCGGTACTTTTTTGTCCGCGAGTGTTCTCAGAAACTGTTCACCCAACGAAGTTAAAACCTTTTTAGGGTTAATAGGTGTGTAGTGTAGGTGTGCGGAACGAAGGTCATTTTGCGCGCATTCGCATGCACGTGCGTGCGCGTGAAGTGAGTGAAATGACTGATATACTTGATATGGCCATAACTTTTAAATTTTTTTTTAAATTGCTCCGATTGGCTGAAACAAAAATCTCAATATCTCTTTTGTTTTTTGACGATTTGCTTTGAAATTTTAAATGTTGTTATATATTAGGATATCCTACAATATAATAGGGAAAAAATTTCATGAAGTCACGCGCATGCACGTGCGCTGCAATCTGATTGGCTGAAACTTTAAATAGCTATATCTCCTTTGTTTTTTGACGAAATGCTTTGAAATTTAAAACATAGTCTTGCATTAGGATATCCTGCAATACGATATACAAAAAATTTCAAGAAATCACGCGCATGCACGTGTGCTGCAATCTGATTGGCTGAAACTTTTAATGGCTATATCTCCCTTGTTTTTTGACGAAATGCTTTGAAATCTAAAACATTTTCATGCATTGGGATATCCTACAATATGATTTAGAAAAAAATTCATGAAATCACGCGCATGCACGTGTGCTGCAATCTGATTGGCTGAAACTTGAAATGGCTATATCTCCTTTGTTTTTGACGAAATGCTTTGAAATCTAAAACATATTCATGCATTGGAATATCCTACAATATGATTTAGAAAAAAAATCATGAAATCACGCGCATGCACGTATGCTGCAATCTGATTGGCTGAAACTTGAAATGGCTATAATTCCCTTGGTTTTCAACCAAATAGGATGGGATTTAGAACATAGATAGATATAAGGGCCTCCTACAAGAAGGTATGGTTATCATGCACGTGCACCCACGTGCGTGCATTTGGAACGAGTGAAATTAAAAATACACTTGAAAGAGTGATTTTTAATACTTTTGGACTAAGTTATTTTATATATAGTGTATTTAAATATATAGAAAAGTGTAGACAAGATGATATGATCATTGCGCACGTGCATTCACATGCGCACGCCTGCAATGTTAAAATTTGAATATAATTGGTATCCCTCTGGGAAAACGTTGTTAAAGGCAAAAATGCACAGATGTTGTCTTATTTAATAAGGCTTACATGGAATATGGCACCAAAAGGGAGTTGGGGAGCGTTTGGGGAACATCTGTAACGGTTCCCGTTACAATTAGCACTAGTTATCATTATTATTATTATTATTATTATTATAAATAGTCGATGATTACATTACACGTTATTAACTAAAGGTTGGTACCTTTCAATGTTGACAAGTTCTGCTAAAATCTTTTCAGGAGTTGTGTACATCACAAATCGGTCGCAATTTTTAATTTTAATTTAAGGTATTGCCAAATGTTCAAATATTTATTATACCCCCGCTCCGAAGGAGGGGGTGGGATTACCGTTTTACCCTTGTGTGTCTGTCCGTAACAAATTTTTGGTTACACTTTTCTAAGCAACTCCTCATTGCAGATGTTTGAAGTTTTAACACAATCGTCTTTGAGGCATGCCATATGGTGGGATTCTTTTTTGTTTAAATCCGATTTCAAATTCCTCTTTATCCTGGTGTCTACAAGCTTAATCTCTGTTTATTTTGTCCAGTCGTCTGAAAGAACCTGTTGAATTTTGACATTTAAATTAAATTTGCAACTGGCAGGTCAGACACTGTACTGTGGGTGGATGTATGTGTCCTGTCTACAAGTACTTTACCTGGCCCCGCTGTCACCAAAATTTTATTTACCTCAACCTCAAATCACAGGTTTGGAGAATACATCAGTTGAGGCTAAAAAATTACACTCAACTCAGATGAGTACGTACATAAAAATTTCGCGGATTTTTTACGTAATGATTTACGGAATAAAATGTTGTCGTCTGTGTTTTTGTTTGTATGAAACATTCTGAAATGGAAGAAAAAGAAATAGAAAATTTAATATCTAAGAGGAAGAGGGGAGCCAACTGGTCCTCCTTGGAAAAAATTGTGTTAATCGAAGAAGTGTTAAAGTCTGAGGGTCAATTATTTGGGAAAATTAAAGGGGCGGGTATAAAGGGAGTAAAATAAAAGAAGAAACATGGAAGTCAAAAACGGATTCACTCAATCTGTAAGTATTCTAATGTATGTCAACATTCAACTTACCCAAGTAGCTTTTTTGTAACCAGACGACTCGGAGTATTATCTCCCTCACTGGCAGGAGTATACACAAACTTTATACTCGTTTCAGTCCTACACCGAAAGTAAACGCTTACATTATTTTAACCACAAGTCTCTGTCGAGGCTGAAGCTCTACTGGTTTGTACTTATAGCAAAGGAAGAGAAAAGTACTTAAGCAGTTGGAAATTGAAACTTTTCAACAGCAATAAATAGAATAATAATCCTTGATTAAGTCTCTTTATGTTCTTAGTGCAGTCTACTTGCATGCCACATTTATATTATAATCAGACTAAAATTGTACATGTATTTGTAGTAGCATTTTGAAAGAATTTCACAGAAATTTCTATTTTTAGTAACCACGGAACACCGTTCATCGAAATCAAAAACTGATACACAGAATTATGTATCTTATTGTAGTCTACTTGTGTGCCAAGTTATACTGAAATCAGACCAAACCTGTAGGAGGAGTAGCATTTTGAATGATTAACACAAAAAATTCTATTTTTAGTAACAACGGCAACACCGTTCATCGAAATCAAAAACTGATACACAGAATTGTGTATCTTAGTGTAGTCTACTTGTGTGCCAAGTTATATTGAAATCAGACTAAAACTGTAGGAGGAGTAGCATTTTTGAAAGAATTTCACAGAAATTTCTATTTTTAGTAACCACGGCAACACCGTTCATCGAAATCAAAAACCGATGCACAGAATTATGTATCTTAGTGTAGTTTACTTGTGTGCCAAGTTATATTGAAATCAGACCAAAACTGTAGGAGGTGTAGCATTTTGAAAAATTGTTTACAGACAGACAGACGGACTGACGGCAGACATACTACTATCGCATAAGCTCTTCTGGTCTCTGACCAGTAGAGCTAAAAATTACACTGTAGTTCTTATTTTTATGTTATCCTGATTGTTTAACGTCCCTCTATATAACAACAAGTTACTGTTATGATGCACCAGTCCTCAAAATCATGTATCCCAGATGATGTCGATATAGAACCAACACTACACCAGTACATGTATGACGAACATCAGCTGTTGCCTGTCACCATCAGCAATATCACTACGAGAACCATTTCCATTTCACCTAAAGCCATCATATGTGAGATCCAGCCTGTAGTCATAGAGGATACTGGTAAATTTTCCAAGAGTGAACCAGCATCATCACCTGAGCACCCATAGGTGCTTTGTGCCAAAATTGGTTGAACGGTTACAGAGAAGCTGAAAATGTTCATACGTTAACGCACGACAACGAACAAAAACAACCTAAAAATCAGATTTTTCCTACATGTATCCTCAACATATCAGTTATAATATGAGCATAATATTTGTTGCAATTGTTTTCTTACAAGTAAATAACATTATTTAGATTGCATTGCATTGTTACTGGCGATATGGAAAATAACTCGATTGTTTTCGTTGTTTAAATAATTATTGAAATCAGTCTGAAAAATAAAGCCAAGAACTGGTATTTGACCGAATGATGTGGGCCATTTTATTTCAACTTCAATATTCTTCCAAAGAAGTAAAAAATCAGGGGTCCGTTTCACAAAACTATCTTACGACTAAGATCTGTCTTAAGACCGAAAATTATATTAAGATTGTACCATAGCTGTTTCACAAAACTCTCATATCTTATGATAATCTTAAGATCTATCTTAATCTTGAGACAACCAGATACATGTCTTAAGACCAAAGTTAACATGGCGGCTGCCTATATTTTGGCCCAAAACAGAAGGAACTTAAGAAGACAACGATCATTAGAGATAGGAATAACCCATTGGACTATATGCCTGATGCTGATATTATTGATAGGTTCCGCCTTCCACGCTATTTATGTTCCCCAAACGGAGTTTGGGAACATATTGTTTTTACTCGGTTTCTTATTAGGGTCTTCCGTCTCCAGCGGAAGACCCTTCTATTATTCTATTGTTTCTTTTTCACTTTTATTATTATTATTATTTTTTTCTTTACACATTTTTGTGCAGACGATTTCTCAGAGATGCTTGGGTGGATTGACTTGAAATTTTCAGGAACGATGTATCATGAACTAAACCTTATTCATATTTTTCATTTTTTAAAAAAATCACTTCCGGTCGGAAGTTATCGCCCTTTAATCGAATTTTTAGTGACCATTTTGTCGACACAAAAACTCAAAAACGACAAAAGCTAGAATGTTGTCCTTTTCAGGACTAATAGAAGACATATTGTAGTTTTGCACCTGTACTTTCAAATCTTCCGGAAGTGCCTAGTATGGAAGCTCGGTAGGGGTCGAAATCTAGGACACGAATTATGAGTGATTTTTTGAGACATTTTGCATCATATCTCTTAAGGTATAAATATTTTGTGAAAACATACTGAACAATATTTGTGAAAAATGACAAGATCTTTCATATGATATCAAGAAAAAAGTGCTGACTCATCACACTAGGGGTCAAGAGGGGCCAACAGTCTTTAATCGATTACTCTTTATCAGTCAATATTTTGTTATACATTACTGAAGCAAAAATGTTTATCTCAACCATCTACAACGATATATTATAATTTTTATGTCGTATGATACATCGTTAGGGGCCACAAGGGGCCAGAATACTAAATCTTTGACGCTTTATATCTCGAAAGTGAGAAATATTTTGATAAGTAATATTGAACAAAAGATGTTCAAAATAATGTTCTGAACAATATGCAACCTTTCATTTTTCGCTAAACGTCCCCGTTAAGGAGTTGAAGGGTTGGCCCCTAAATATTTCTTTTGCAAATAACTCGAAAACGAAAAAGAATCTCTGAATAATTGTTGAACAAAAAGTGTTCAAAATTATAAGAGCTTTAAGACGAAATCAAGAAAAAGGGGCTGGGCACTCAATTTTGGGGCAAAAAGGGGCCAAAAGTTTTCAGTCAATAACTCTTTATCAGTTAATATTTTGTAATACATTACTGAAGCAAAGATGTTTATCTCAACCATCTACAACTATATATTATAATTTTTATGTCGTATGTTACATAATTAGAGGCCAAAAGGGGCCAGAATGCTAAATCTTTGACGCTTTATATCTCGAAAGGGAAAAATATTTTGATAAGCAATATTGAACAAAAGATGTTCAAAATAATGTTCTAAACAATATGCAACCTTTCATTTTTAGCTAAACGTCCCCATTAAGGAGTTGAAGGGTTGGCCCCTAAATATTTCTTTTGCTTATAGCTCAAAAACGAAAAAGAATTTTTGAAAAGTTATTGAACAAAAAATGTTCAAAATCGTAAGATCTTTATGATGAGATCCTGAAAAAGGGGCTGGGCACTCGAATTAGGGGCCAAAAGGGGCCAAAAGTCTTCAATCGATAACTCTTTATCAGTTAATATTTTGTAATACATTTCTGAAGCAAAGATGTTTATCTCAACCATCTACAATTATATATTATGATTTTTATGTCGTTTGTTACATAATTAGGGGCCACAAGGGGCCAGAATGCTTAATCTTTGATGCTTTATATCTCGAAAGGCATAAATATTTTGATAAGCAATATTGAACAAAAGATGTTCAAAATAATGTTCTAAACAATATGCAACCTTTCATTTTTTGCTAAACGTCCCCATTAAGGAGTTGAAGGGTTGGCCCCTAAATATTTCTTTTGCTAATAGCTCAAAAACGAAAAAGAATTTCTGAATAGTTGTTGAACAAAAAAAGTTCAAAATCTTAAGAGCTTTAAGATGAGATTCTGAAAAGGGGGCTGGGCACTCAAATTAGGGGCCAAGAGGGGCCAAAAGTCTTCAATTGATAACTCTTTATCAGTTTATATTTTGTAATACATTTCTGAAGCAAAGATGTTTATCTCAACCATCTACAATTATATATTATGATTTTTATGTCGTATGTTACATAATTAGGGGCCACAAGGCGCCAGGATGCAAAATCTTTGATGCTTTATATCTCGAAAGGCAGAAATATTTTGATAAGCAATATTGAACAAAAGATGTTCAAAATAATGTTCTGAACATATGCAACCTTTCATTTTTTGCTAAACGTCCCCATTAAGGAGTTGAAGGGCTGGCCCCTAAATATTTCTTTTGCTAATAGCTCAAAAAAACGAAAAGAATTTCTTAACAGTTGTTGAACAAAAAATGTTCAAAATCTTAGAAGCTTTAAGATGAAATGAATAAAAAGGGCCGATTTCTAAAATTAGGGGCCGTTAGGGGCAAAAGGTCGATTTTTAAAAGTTTTTTAAGTATCAATGTATTTTTACAGATTGTGGTAAATCATTATTTTAGAATGAAAATTGCAATCAAAATCGTATCTCATCTCATCAAGAATTGGACGGAAGACCCACTCGTTGCTCGCAACGAGATCGTATCTAGTTATTATTATTATTATTCTTTTTTTTCTTCTTTGTTCTCCGGTACTTTTTTTGTCCGCGAGTGTTCTCAGAAACTGTTCACCCAACTGAGCTAAAACCTTTTTAGGGTTAATAGGTGTGTAGTGTAGGTGTGCAACACGAAGGTTATTTTGCGCGCATACGCATGCACGTGCGGGCGCGTGAAATGAGTGAAATGACGGATATACTTTATATAGCCATAACTTTAACATTTTTTGATGAAATATTTTAAAAATCATTTAATAAGGATATATTAATAGTGTAGATAATGTGACACTGTCAAATTAGCACGAAATCACGCGCATGCACGTGCGCTTCGCTCTGATTGGCTGCAACAAAAATTTCAATATCTTTTCTGTTTTTTGACGAAATGCTATGAAATTTAAAATATAGGCATACTTTAGGATGTACTACAATATGATATATAACAATTGTCATGTAAACACGCGCATGCACGTGCGCTGCAATCTGATTGGCTTAAACTTTAAATGGCTATAACTCCCTTGTTTTTCAACGAAACAGTATGGGATTTAGAACATAGACAAACATAATGGACTCCCACAAGGAGGTATGGTCGTCATGCACATGCATGCACGTGTATGCACGTGTGCTTTGCTGTGATTCGCTGAAGCAAAAATCGCAATATCTTTTTTTAATTTTTGACGAAATGCTTTAAAATTTTAAACATAATCATGCATTAGAATGTCCTACAATATGATATATAACAGTTGTCGTGAAAACATGCGCATACACGAGCGCTGCAATCTGATTGGCTTAAACTTAATATGGCTATAACTTCCTCGTTTTTCAACCAAACAGGATGGGATTAAGAACATAGACAAACATAACAGACTCCTGCAAGAAGATACAGTCGACATGCACATGCATGCACGTGCGTGCACGTGAAATGAGTAAAATTACAAATTCACTAGATTAAAACGTATTTTTTAATACTTTTGGATAAAACGCTGTAATTTCTAGTATATAAATAGTGTAGACAAAATGATATGGTCATTACGCACATGCATTCAAATGCGCATGCGTGCAATGCATAAATTTGAATATACTGAATATACTTCTGGGAAAACATTGTTATAGTCTAAAAGGCATAGAGTTCGTCTTATTTAATGAAGCTTACAGGGAATAAGGCACCAAAAGGGAGTTGGGGAGCGTTTGGGGAACATCTGTAACGGTTCCCGTTACAATTAGCCCTAGTTCATTTTGAGATTATGTGCAGAGCTTAATGCTCATCTAGCGCATGCTACTAGCAGGTCTCATGCTCTTCCTACATCACTGCAATTCATGGTGGCGTTCAGGTTTTATGCCAGTGGGAACTTTCAAATTGTCACTGGGGATCTCCATGGTATTAGCAAACCCAGTGTTTCAAGAGTAATAAATGCTGTATCATCAACTCTAGTACATGTATGTTCTGATTATATTAAATTTCCACTCGATGACAGAAGTATCAAATAACACCATATTTGGCTTTTCCCGCATTACAAATTTCCCTAATGTCATTGGAGCAATAGATGGAACTCATGTACCAATAAAAGCCCCGAAAAATGACGAGCATCTGTTTGTGAACAGGAAAATTTTTCATTCTATTAATGTTATGGTAGTCTGTGATTCTAGTACAAAATATACTAACATAGTTGTCAGATGGCTTGGGTCATCACACGATCCTTTTGTGTGGACAAATTCATCACTAAGTGATCTTTTTGAAAATGGGGGGTATCAGAAGAGGTTAGTTGCTTGGGGACAGTGCATACCCTCTGAAAAAGTATCTGATGACACCAGTGCTCAACCCAAGCAATCCCCGTGAATAAGCGTACAACGATGCGCATGCTAAGACGAGAAACCCTATTGAGAGAAGTTTCGGTGTGCTTAAAATGGGTTTTCGGTGCATCGATCATTCTGGTGGAACACTACTCTTTCATCCAGCAAGAGCATGTAAAATTGTAACTGCTTGACAAAATCTGTTGTTCTCCACAACATGTGTACTGATCACAATCGAGTTAATTTTCAAGAGATGCTTTTCCGCAATGTTCCGGTGTTGTAGCATAGACTTTCCCCCCGGAAAAACGGGCCCGGGTTAGACTTTCCCCCCTAGGCGGAAAAAGCGCCCCAGTATAGAATTTCCCCCTTTGAACAAAATCAGTATAGACTTTCCCCCTTGGGGGGAAAAACCGCCCCAGTATAGACTTTCCCCCCTTATAATTCCGGATTGCGTTTTTCCGGAATTCGTTTTGTTATGCATTTTGGTTTTGGTTTTCTTTTTAAACGAAAACTTCCAGTTCTGATAAAACCATGCTTTTCAACATAATTCAAAAGCGAGAAATTACAGGTTTGCTCCCAAAAAGTAACGCCTTGATACAAGTATTGAATAATATTTTGCGCATTACGGGAACTGATCAGTATAAGTTACAGATAAAGGAGTGTGTGTATGAAATTGAAGATATTCTGAAAACTAACATTCATTTTAGTGTTATACTCCAAGATGTTGTACAGACGTTATTGGTAGGGTCAGTAGAATGTGTTGATGCCCCAGATTTTTTGCTTGACTTGTTCAGTGAGGTAGAAGAAAAACTTTTAGACTACACAATTGATCAAATATATATTCCAACTGAATATTTTATCTGTGTGTCAAAGTTTCGACTCCTACATGGTTTATATGGACTAGGAAACCTCGGACGTTTTTCGGATGCCCCCTCAACGGAGTAGAAATGGACGAAGACATGACAAATGTCTTCAATTACCTAAAATGTAAAGTATACCCTCCAAATGTATGTAAGGACACAAAACGAAAAATCAGATCGAGGAGTAAAGCATACGAAATAAAAAATGAAATATTGTACTGGAAAAACCAGAAGGGGGAGTTAAGACAAGTGGTCATTAATTTGTCAGAGAGAAAAAGGATCTTGGAAGACAAGCATGACAAAAACGGCCATTTTGGCCGGGAAAAAACACTGGGGGCCATATCAGAGATGTACTTTTGGAAAAATTTGTCAGGAGACGTTGAAGAATATGTCAATTCATGCTTGAAATGTCAAGAGGGAGGAGCTTTTAAAAAGTCGGATGCAGAACTTTTCCCCATTTCGATTGTTAAACCTTGGTATCACGTAGGAATGGACCTCATAACCATGCCAAAGTCGTCATCCGGAAATTGTTACATCCTAACATTAATGGACTATTTTACAAAATGGCCCGAAGCAGCCGCAATTTCAAATAAACGAGCAGAAACTATAGCATTTGAACTCTTAAAGATTTGCAAAAGAATGGGGTTTCCCACAGTCTACTCTAGTGACCAGGGGAGAGAATTTGTTAATCTAACATTACAAAAACTAATCAACCAGTACTCTGGATCACAAAGATTGTCGTCGGCTTACCATCCCCAGACTAATGGTTTAGTTGAGAAATTCAACAGGACTCTGCAGGAGTCGCTAGTTAAAATAAGCAGCGCAGATCTGTGTGATTGGGACGAACATATTGATGATGTTTTGTTTGCCTACAGATCAACCAAGGTATCATTTTAAATTTACATTTAAATTTTGTTTATAATTTTACTAGACTAGTGATATAACTCATTCGAATAGATGAAGATCAAAGAATACATGGAACAAAATGGTTTCCTATAATTTGTTCGGCTGCACTTATAAGCACTCCAAAGTCAAATATGCTTTTAATGTAATTTCGGCTTAAACCTAGGGGGCGACAAATTTTAGAAGACTGTTTACTTTCAGAATGTTTAAATAATTTTACCAACTGTCAGTACTTTCAGTACTTTGATTTAAGCTTTGGAACTGTGCTTTTTAACAATATTAAAGCAAATTAATCTACATATTTTATTTTATTGTTTATAGCACAAAACGACAAAATATTCGCCATTTGAGGCAATATTTGGACGGAATGCGTTTCCACAAAGAGAACAACAATCTGAAAGCGAGTATACTACGGATAATACAGAACCAGCTTTTGAAGAGGTGATCGAAAAGCTCCAAAACACAAGAGACAGCATTAACGAACAGATAAAAGAAAATGTTGAACTATCCCAAGCAAAGCAAAAAAAGTACTACAAAGACAAACGAGTACCGCTCAGACAATTCCATGAAGGAACAAAGGTATTTGTATTTAACACCCACAAATCAACAAGAAAGGGTGGTAAAAAGGAAAAAAAATGGTTAGGACCGTACATTGTTACCAGTGTTCTAAGCAAAGGGTGCGTTAAATTGAGAAATCTTAAAGGTTCTCTCATTAAGCGTTCTTACAATGTGAAACTTCTGAAGAAGTGTGTTGACAGAAAAGAAAAACTTCGTCTTAATGCTAACAACCATGCAGACATTGATCAGAAGATATCAAACAGTATCGGAGGGATAGAACGTGACGCTAATGACAAAGTCACAAATGATGTTGAAGAAATCGTTGATGTTGATGAAAAGAAAACAGATGATGGTGACAAAGAGGCTTCTGGGGATGACGACAGTGTCATGGAAGCAGATACTGATGCTGCTGATGATGAGGTTCCTAGGGATGACGAAAGAGTTGATGACTATGAGGAGGAGGAAGAGGAGGAGAAAACAGATGATGATGACGAAGAGGTTTCTAAGGATGACGAAAGTGTCAAGGAAGCAGATGCTGATGTTGCTGCTGATGATGTTTCTGGGAATGGCAAAAGGGTTGAGGAGGAGGTACTTGTATCTGGAAGCTTTGAATTAAAAAATACGTTTTTTCCAGTTGATGCTACTTGGCAAGAAAACCAAATTTCAAAGCATAACGTTAATGTGTCTTTGAGAAAAAGACACCGTGGAAAAATAAAAAAACCTTTAGCAAATCATTGTCCATTAAAAGTTATGGAAGTCAGAGGAGACGGCAACTGTTTTTTCAGATGTATTAGTTATGCTCTTACAGGATGCCAGGCCCAGCATAAAGCCATACGAAACTCTGTCGTGAAATGGATGAAAACCAATTCGGAGAAAGTGGAACGGCACTTTGGTACCCGCTATATTGACTGCTCTAACATGATTATAAACGGAACATGGGCAACAGAAGCCGAAATTCTAGCGACAGCAGCTTTGTTGAATACTGACATTCAAATCTATTGTCAGTACGGCAAATCTATGCGATGGGTAAAATATTCAAGCGAAACCCTTGGAAACTTCAAATTCACAAATATGTGTATATACTTAACCAACGAAAGTGGAGTTCATTTCAACTATGTAGAAGATATTTAAATAACAATTAAAATTCCCGACAAAGACATAGAATTTAGTTGAGAACACAGACACACATAAAAGTGGCTGAATTATTTTCAGAATTGAAGAACTATGAATATCAATTTATGTTTCTTTTAATACATATATGGCAATTGAATTTGATAGTTTTTGTTATCAGTTTTGCACTGTTTGGACTTTGCATTTTATTACAGTTTTGATCTAGCAAGTGTGTTAAAAATGCTTTACTTGCTGTGAATTGTATTTGCGATGCTGATAAGTAATCAGTAATCTAATAAATTTTGATATTCCTTTATTTCTGTCATTTTTTTTTTACAAATGATATGATTAACCGACTTTAACATTGTTTTATTTGCGAGAAAAAAAATCATAAATTCATCTGCTTCCTCTTAATTTTTTAAGCTTTAGTTTAAATTCAGTTAAGGCAGATGATGTTACAATCTTCAAGCACTGCGTTTAATTAAAAATAAAAGAATCAAGAGCATAATTTATAAAAACTGGCCTTGTTGTGAAAACTATATAGTTGCTTTGTTTAACGAAAACAAAAATCAACGTAAAAACATGGTGTACTTGTACGTGCGTTTAAGTGCGTGTTCTTTGAAAGACCAATTAATTTCTAACAATTAATATACCAATTTTTTTTTATGCCAAAAATAAATGTAATACAGATTTGTTTTTCATCATTTTAGGATATCATATATATAATATATGATTTGCAAAAAAAACAAACAAAAAAAACAATCAACAAAACAAAATCAAACAAATATCAATTTTATATAACAAAGGTTACCAATAAAATCGTAAAGTTAAACAAAAAACCCAGTATATTATGGATGCACTGCTTGCTTTTAAGCATTTCTAGTTTAAATGGGCATAGACACAGTTTCAGGGGAAAAAAAATAAAAAAAATTATCTCTCATAATTTTTATGATTATTTGAATAAGGTAATTTTAGTGATCATTAAATTTTAAAAATCAGTTGTAAAAATACAAGATTTAGAGCTCCAAAAATATGTTATGTAAACAGGGCCTGTGTCATGTTTTGATTACATGGATTAAAATACTAAAATATATTTGTTTAAAGTAGATAATTTCAATAAAGAGGTCAATTATAAATACTTTCAGACAGTTTCTAGTAATTTAATGAATTTCATTTTGTTATTAACATGACATTTCCAATATGTAAACAATAACGGGGCGCGAACCTTGTTTACGTTTTGAAGAACTTTTAGTTTTGTATCTCATTTGTTAATCAAAAAAGGATGTTCAAATTTTTGCTAATCATTAGACGATGCCTTAATTTGAAATTGTGAGCATTTAAATTAGTTTTGAAAATTCAGTTGAATCTGTGTCTATGCCCCTTTAAGTGCATGCATAATCCAAAATGTTTGCTTTAGTCATGGAAATAGAATCTAATATGAATTCATATAGTGTTCAAACATTCCTTTTTATGACACTCATTTATTTTTTATACTATAAATTAACAATGCTAGTAATGAAAATATGTGATTTGATGCTGCACATTTGATAAGTTATTAAGAATACGGACAATACAGAAATCTAATAGCCGAACCAAACACGGTTTTTAAAGTAAAAAAATGCAAGGAGGGGGAAAAAGCGTACTGGCATTCAGGGGGAAATTCTATACTGGGGCGGTTTTTCCTAGGGGGAAAATCGGGCCCGGGTTGTTTCTTCCGGGGGGGAAATTCTGTGCTAGGCCTGTTTTTCTGGGGGGAAACTCTAACCCGGGCCCGTTTTTCCGGGGGGAAAGTCTATGCGGGGGGAAAGTCTATGCTACAACACCGGTACCACAAGCACAAAACCTTGGAGCATATCTTAATCCACCAGACAACTACGTCTACCAAGGACCCAACAAAGCTAGTTTTTTTCTGCTTTCGCTGCTTAAGCAGGTCCATTTTTTTTTCATTTCTTCTCCGGACCTGATGTGGTCTGACGCATTTACAGCATTTACCCTTGTAGCTATTTCGTTCCATGTTTCCTTCTTCAACGAATTGGAGACTGTAGAATTTTGTTTGGAAAAGAGAATGTCTTTTCTTTTCTCCACTTCGTCCATTAGCACAGTGATTTCGGCCGAACTGAAATTTGAGCTTTTTTTCAGAGCCATTTTCTTTGTAGAATTCTTTCCGAGCGCACGGACTTTGTATCCGTTTTGTGGTCACAGATGAATGCATTCGAACACCATTCATTACTTGTATTCAAAGGCAAATGCGGTGGCGGATCAAATTTAAAGTAAATTTAAATCAATTTTTTTAAACAGAATTCATATTTATTTTTGAACAAACAAACGCATTTTTAAAATACTTTTTGACACACAAATTTTAATTTTTTTCACACATATAACTTCACAAATCAGCATTATTGCTTCCACTCCCCTCCCCCCCCCGCCCCTCCAAAAATGTGAACATGTGTAAATGTATTAAGAAAATTAACATTTTATTTTCGATCAAAAAACTCCTTCTCAATATTTAAGAAAAGTTTTATTTATAGCATTAAAAATATATATACATATATGTATTTGAAGAAAACTTAGAACAAGAATTATTAATATTTTGTTTTAATTTGTCTTTTGTAACATTCTCTATAACATTGTGGCATGAGATATATCTTAAGACTTGTCTTAAGATTTCAGCTACTTAAGACAGTTTTGTGAAACAGCAGTGACAAATCTTATGATTGTCGTAAGTCAGATCTTAAGATTGTCTTAAAATCTGTCTTAGGACAAATCTTAAGATAGTTTTGTGAAACGGGCCCCGGAAGACTATATTTATAACTCTGTTGATGATTGCTTTAAAATACATTGTACATGTTTATATCCACTATATAAATGTTACAGCATTAGTAGATCTTCGCACATGAAACATGTACCAATTTTCACATCTCGACTTATATTGAAACATTTGAAAATATGCAGGTTAAAATAGAGATTAAAAATGAAATATCTTTTAAAATAATCTTTTATATGCTTGTTTTTTAGCTCTACTTGTCAGAGACCAGAAGAGCTTGTGCGATAGTAGTATGTCTGCCGTCAGTCCGTCTGTCTGTCTGTCCGTCTGTAAACAATTTTTCAAAATGCTACTCCTCCTACAGTTTTGGTCTGATTTCTATATAGCTTGGCATACAGGTAGACTACACTATAATACATAATTCTGTTTGTCGGTTTTTGATTTCGATGAACGGTGTTGCCTTGGTTACTAAAAATAAAAATTTTTGTGAAAAACATTCACAATGCTACTCCTCCTACAGTTTTGGTCTGATTTCAATATAATTTGGCACACATGTAGACTACATTAACATACATAATTCTGTATATCGGTTTTTTATTTCGATGAACGGTGTTGCCTTGTTTACTAAAAATAGAAATTTCTGTGAAATTCTTTCAAAATGCTACTCATCCTACAGTTTTGGTCTGATTTCAATATATCGGCACACAAGTAGACTGAGATACACAATTCAGTGTATCGGTTTTCGATTTTTATGAACGATGTTGCCATGGTCATTAAAGATAGAACTTTGTGTGAAATACTTTCAAAATACTACTCCTCCTACAGTTTTCTTCTGATTTCAATATAATTTTGCACAGAAGTAGACTACATTAAGATACGCAATTTAATTTATCATTTTTTGATTTTGATGAACATTATTACCTTGGTTACTAAAGATAGAAATTTCTGTAAAAGACTGTCAAAATGCTACCCTAAATACAGTTTTAGTCTGATTATAATATAATGTGGTATGCAAGTAGACTTCACTCAGAACATAAAGGGACTTAATCAAGGAACATTATTCTATTTATTGCTGTTGTAAGTTTCAATTCGCAACTGCTACTTTTCTCTTCCTTTGCAAAAAGTAAATCCAGTAGAGCCTCTGTCTCGACAGAGACTTCTGGTATTTAAGTATGGGGAGGGGTCTATCTACAAGTATTCATTTTGCTGCAAACAGATTTAAAAAATCGCAATTAAAGTTGACTGGCTATTACTTAAATTAAAAAAAAAATTTCCTGGCCTATCTTTAATTTCACAATTATTTATTTTCACTGAAATTGGATTTTTTTCGGACAAATCTATAAACTTGTTGAGTCGTTACGGGGAAATCAATATTAAATGTAGGTTTTCTGTAGCGTAGACCAATCTTAATGCTATAACCGTCAATCATTGCCAAAAAGTAAATGAAATTTGGCATTTAGTCGTTAGCAGTATTAGATTGTTGACCTAAGGACATTTTAATAAAATTTTAAAAAGAAACAAAATGAAGTAGAGATATGGAAAAACAAAAAAATTGATTAATCATCTGTATAAAAGGAGAAATTAGGAATTTTTGTTTGCATATAATTTCATATAAAGCCTTTATTGATTGATTATCAAAAAACACTTAAAAAGATTTTATTTTGGACTGCTATTTAAGACAGAGAGTTTCAAGGAAAAATTTCTAACCACATTAATTAAATATAACACACTAATTTACCAAACTTATTTAATCATCACTAAAATGCCCAACAAACATACAAATATAACAGTCAAATCTTAATGGTAAAACTTGTGACAAAGGTCTCATTTAAACTAAAAACCCCCTTTAAAGAAGAGAAGTTTCAAAGGAAGTATAACGGAGAGATTGATTTCTAAAATGACTGTATTTGGCTAATTTTACAGCTTATCGTAATGGGTATCTAAACCTTAAGTTAGATGGATACTCAGAAGCTCGCATTTCCTGGACTGGGGAAACAAAAAACCAGAAGTCTCTGTCGAGACTGTAGCTCTACTGGTTTGTATTTATAACAAAGGATGAGAAAAGAAACCATTGCCATCAGACCAAAACTATAGAAGGAGTAGCGTTTTAAAGTTTTAAAGGGAATTTCACAGACATTTCTATTTTTAGTAACCATGGCAACACCGTTCATCGAAATTAAAAACCTATGCACTAATTTATGTATCTAAGTGTAGTCTACTTGTGTGCCAAGTAATATTGAAATCAGATCAAAACTGTAAGAGGAGTAGCGTTTTAAAGGAATTTCACAGAAAATTCTATTTTTAGTAACCATGGCAACACCGTTCATCAAAATTAAAAACCAATGCACTATTTTATGTATCTAAGTGTAGTCTACTTGTGTGCTAAGTAATATTGAAATCAGATCAAAACTGTAAGAGGAGTAGCGTTTTAAAGGAATTTCACAGAAAATTCTATTTTTAGTAACCATGGCAATACCATTCATCGAAATCAAAACCTATACAGATTTATATATGTATCTAAGTGTAGTCTACTTGTGTGCCAAGCTATGTTGAAATCAGACCAAAACTGTAGGAAGAGTAGCATTTTGAAGGAATTTCACAGAAAATTCTATTTTTAGTAACCATGGCAACATCGTTCATCGAAATTAAAAACCG